>NW_026000005.1:44492260-44564387 GCF_001458135.2 Marmota marmota marmota | reverse complement strand
AAGAATGGGGCATCTCCACATGCCATCATGTTAGGATTAAGGGTTCAATATATAAAATTGGGGAATATACATACAAAACATTTTAAAGTCTCTGTATGTACCTATATCTTGAGAAAATAGCTATTTGGCCCATGAACATGTGCTATTTTTTAAGAAGAGAGAAAAATGACCCCAGTGTTGATTCAAAGATCATCAGGGCTACCATATTGGTTTGTTTTTAACTTCATATAGAATATAATGTGTCTCAATGTTTTTCAAGGTATGGTGTTATGGTTTGGATACAAGTTATTCTCCAAAAACTCCTGGGTTAATGCAGGGATATTTGGAGGTGAAATGATTAGATTGTGAGAACTTTAATTTATACAGTCCATTTTAGTTTAAATGGGTGGGTGCTAACTGTAGTAGCTGATGCACGACCAGGGAAGGTGGCCATTGAGGCATGCCCTGGAAGGTTTTGTCTTCCTGTGGTCATTTCCTCTGGAATTTGTTTTCCAGTTGTTACAACTTGAGCAACTTCCTTTCACTATACTCTTCTACCATGATGTGCTGTGATGGGCCCAGAGCAATGGGGTTGGCTGACCATGGAATAAATCTCTAGAATTGTGAGCCAAAATAAACTTTCCTTCCTTAAAGTTGTTCTTGGCAGGTGTCATGATCTCAGCCATGAAAAACTAACACAAATATTGGTGCTGAGACTAGGGTCATTGCTGTGACCAACCTGATCATGTGGTTCAGAAGCCTTTGGCAGTGATTTGTGGGAGGAGTTTGGAAAAGTTTGGAGATTCAAGATGGAAAAGCCTTAGAATTGTTGTAAGTGGAGTTTAATGGGTAATTCCAGTGGGAGATCAGGAGACCAGAATGAAGACAGTAAAGTCTGTGGTCATGAGGTTTCAAAGGGTAACAAGGATTCTATTGTGAATTCTATTGTGAGGTTACCATATTATATTTTGGAAAAGAATGTGCCAACATTCTGACCACGACCTGAGAGTCTGTGTGAGTTTGGATTTAGATGTGAGGATCTAGTTCATCTGTTGGGGAAAAATTGAAGACAATATAGCATTCGGAGAGTGGCATGAATATGCTGGAAGCCTTTAATCCAGTTTACTTTGAGAATTTGGAACAGAAAGCAGTCTTCATGGCCACAAATGCACAGTTAGAGATTTCTCTTCTAGTTTTTTTTGTAAGAATCATGGTTGATCTCATTACATTTTTCCTTTGAGTACATGACTTTATAATAAGTGACATAATGAAATGGAAATTAAACATGAAACACTTTAATGAATACAAATATATGATGGTTTTCTTGAAAAAAAAAATGACCTCCTTATTCATGTGATGTCATCTTTACAGCAAAGTAACTTACAGAAAAAAACTAAGGTTATTCAGATTTAGGTGTTTGGTAGATATTTTCTCAAAAATGACTCAAATGAGGTTGTCAATCAAAGAATATCACTAACAATATTTGTTGCCAATGGTAACATTTGAACATTCAAGTCAAAATCATAGTTTTGGGAAAAATTTCATCTACCATTCTGAGTGTGATATTTTCTCAAAATTTACTGACTTTTTTGATGAGTTAAGTAGTATGTTAATGATGTGATTTCTCAATATTGCTCAGTAGAATGTGTCTACATTTAAAGAATGTGTAGAATGTGTCTACATTTCTACATTTAAAAGATCTGCATAACTCAGTGAACCAAATGACCAACATATTGCAAAATCATGCATGAGTAAAATATTCATTCAAAGTACAGGTTAGACCAATGGGTTTTAGTATATCAAAGTAAGAAAAGTTCATGCTGTGCTTTACTAGTCCTTCTTGCAACTACTTTTTAGGAAAACGTAATTTTATATTTTGTGATATTAGAAGAGTATTCACAATCATCTGAGAACTTATATGATCATTCCTTGGTATCTGAGGCAAACTGGTTCCAGGATTCCCTGTGAATACTCAAATGTCTGGATGCTGTATATCCTTAATAAAATGGCTTGGTGTTTGCATAAAACCTATGCACATCCTCCTGTTTGTTTATTTGTTTGTTTGCAGTTCTGGGGTTTGGACCCAGAGCCACATGCACACTACACAAAAACTCTACCCCTGAGCTATATTTCTAGTCCCTCCTGTGTATTTTAAATTGTTATGCTTTGGATTTGAATTGTCTCCCAAATAGCTTATGTGCATAGGCAATGCAACCATGTTGATAGGTGAAAAGATTAGATTATGAGAGCTGTAATTTCATCAGTGGATTAATCCATAGGATGAATTATTAGTTTAAATTGATAACTGGGTGGTCACTGTAGGCAGGTGGGGCATGGCTGCAGGAGGTAGGTCACTGGGGTGTCCTTTCTTTTGCCCCTGACACACACACACATTCTCTCTCTCTCTCTCTCTCTCTCTCTCTCTCCCCCCCCCTCCCCCTCTCCCCACATCTTTCTCTCTGTGTTTCCTGGCTGTTGTGACCAGGGAAGCTTTCCTCTACCGAGCCTTTCTGCCATAATGTTCTGCTCCACCTCAGGCCTATAGCAATTGTGTCAAATGACCGTGGACCAAGAACTATGAGCCAAGATATGCTTTCTTCCTCTTTGTTCTTGTCAGGTACTTTTGCCACAGTGAAGAAAAGCTAACTAATGCATAAATCATCTCCAGATTATTTTTAATACCTAATGCAACATAAAGACTATGTAGAAAGTTGTTATACTATATTGTTTGGGGTAAAATGTCAAAAAATATGCACATGATACATTTTTTTCTCCAAAAACTTTCCACCCACACGTGGCTGAATCCATAGATGTGGAACCCACAGATAGAGAGGGTTTAAAATACAGTTTATTTAAAATACAGTTATTTTAAAATATTTTTAAGTAATAGTTCCTTTTCCAATTACATATCTGCATGAAGTTAAATGTTCTTTACATACTTTAAGTAAAAGAGCATATCTCAACAGATTAAATGCAGAAGCATGTATTAGAGTCCAACATTTTTCTATCTAACCATCATGGAAAGATTTAAAAGATAAGCAACAGTGCCATTCTTTTCATTATTGGGTTATTGATTTTAGTTCTGGTTTATAAAATAAAGTTCCATTCATTAGAAATATCCTTTGCACTTTAAAATTTAATACATTTATTATTATTAAGGTTAAATGAATAAAATATTAAAGAAAATCCTTTGGTTTGATTTTTAATAAGGTAAATATTAATAGATAGAGCCCACAGAATCAAAAGTGTCATGAAATCCTCAATAATTTTTGAAGCATGAAAAGGTTCTAAGATCAAAAAGTTTGACATCCATCTGGGAATGGATGTCAAAGGGAAGAACGTGGGCCCCGGCACCTGATGGTCCAGGTCTGCTTTCCATCTACCCCTTCTTAGTTATATGACTCTGGACAATTCACTTCACCCCACTAGGTCATTGAAACTCTGTACTTCAGCTTTCTCATCTGCCAAATGAAGGATGCAGCGTTGTTGTGAAGGTTAGATGCATCATCCCCAGATCTGCCTGATTCATAAATATGAGGGGAATGTGTTACTGTTATATCTGTGATACTAATAATTGTATCATCATTCTTCAGATTTGATTGGCATTATTTATTCTTGAGCAGTTATATTATAAAGTTTATTTTAGAATACAGCAAAGATTATCCCAAGGCTGGTGGGAATTCAAGGTTAGGTAAGTCATCCCTTTACCCTTTGCTTCTTCTTGGCAGAGATGAACAGCTACAGGGCCCTCAGCATCCCATGCCCCTTTTTCACCTGTCCTCCTGGGCTTGTGGCCTTGGAATTACTCTATGCACTAGGTGGTTCCTCATTCGTAACTCCTGCTTTGCAGAGCCTCACACAACAAGGGTTCAAGGAAGCTCTTTCTGCCAGCCTGTGCCTCCTTCCTCTGCTGTACCCAAGAGGGGAAATCTGCAGTTGCCACTTGCTTTCAAGGACTGTGATCTGGCTTGTCCTTATCCAGCCACACTCTTTACTCCTGGTTGATTTTCCCTGAGTCAGGCAGCCCTTCTCCTTATAAAGTGTTTCCGAATGACCCATTTCATTGATGACAGATTTTAAATGTCACCTTAGCATTCATTTTCTCATTCTCTTGCCACTTCTGGGACATTTTCAAGAAGACAATTTAAGACAGACAAATAAATCTTTAATCCTTATGTAAGACCAAGCATCTGTTTTAATACTGGCAAATTCTGTGTTAACTGAGCTCACGGCATAGATCATTTTCGTGTTCTGAGTTGCTGGGGGGAAAGCCCAAAGGAGAAGAGCGATGTAAGGATTCTTTCTTATTAAATTATGTTTGTGGCTTAATAGTATTGTCCCCCTGAACTGAGGATTACATATGACCTCAGCTTGTGTTCCAGTGTCCTCCTTTAGCCACACGTAATCTATGGAAACAGAGGAGGAAAGGGTTTGCTTCTGGGTCTTTCTCTGCTCCTCACTCCAAGGTTACCAAGTGTGACCTGCACATGAGAGGTCTCCTATTCTTTCCCAGAAATCAGATCTCTCATCTGACCTCAGCCATGTCTCTCCCCACAGGATATGTGTGAAGTGTGGAAAGTAAAGGATTGGAAACATTCAAAAGGGAAAAGAAAACTGGATGATTTCAGGAGTGTATTTAACTGAATCGCTTCACTTGATCACTCACCTTCACTTTTGTAGGATGTCTCCGTCTTAGCAAACATGGTTTTAATTTTGAATACTACCTGTTGTTAAATCATTTTCCACCAAACCAAAAAAAAAAATGTAATGTATTCCAGATTTAGAACTTTAAGAAACACGAGATGTTTCAGAGCCCTAGAGGGTAATGAAATACTAGGAAAACTTCAAAGCAAACCCCCCAAAAGAAACACTCAATTTCACATCTTGAGCTCTCTTGGCTGTTTTTCTAACCATGAGAGAGGTCGGGCTTACTCAACCACAGAAACAGGTGAAAAATGGAGAGTTAACGTAGCAGAACCCTTTCCACTGGTAGGGCTGCTTTTCTCCTCCCTCTAACAAATCTAGAGCTACAACGGGATTCATTTCAATTCTTCTACACTGAATGCAGAACACGTGTCAAGCTGCTGTATTTCCATCCTGTTGTGCTCTTACCATGTGGCAGTTATACAGAGTGAAGGGGCTTCATGTCTGAGGGGAGTGGGCCAGGTAGGGCTATGGGCTTCTTCCTCCCAATAATTGGTGCAAACACAGCAGAGGTTGTCAACTAAGGCGTGTCTGGATTCAATTTCTTAATTTGCATAGATGTCAACCAGCTACCAACATAGGACCACTGATCAACTCTATTGCTGGAAGTGATAAAGTAAAAGTAGTGCCCACCCTTAAGAGAAATGGAAAGGAGTATTTTTCGTCAGAGAAAATGTTGGGGAGAGACTGCTGGACCAATTCTCTGTGAGGATTCATCAGGAGCTAGAATATTCATTCTTGTCTGAGGAGGTGTTACAGAACTCTGAACTTACAAAACATATAGGATTAGGAAATTCAACATCCACCTTTATTTTTTATTTATTTGTTTTCATGGTATTGGGGATCAAACCCATGGCTTCATGGGTGCTAGGTAAACACTCTCTGTTCAGTGTCACTCCCTGCCCAATAGTCACTTTAAATCTAATGTCTGCTAATTGTGCTTTTAGGGACCTGGTCACTGCATACATTGGCATCCTGTGAGGTCATGAAGGTGACTCTGGGGAGATGGGAGTGAAGCTTCCAAAGGAGTCATGGAAGAAAGGGGAGTGTTAGTGGGCAACGGCAGGTGGAGGAAGAAGCCGTGTTCAGTGGGAACTGAATGGCCTGTAACATCCTTCCACTGCCCTGAGCCAGGAAAAATAATGGTGGTTCCATCAACTTAAATGGTTATGAGTCTTGAGATCCTATGAGTTCAAATCCCTACTCTACTACGAATGAACTTAGTGTTGGGTATAACACTTTGTACCATTTTCACAAAATATAGAATTATTCTAAAATAGTAAGTTGCTGGGCACCATGGCACACACCTGTAATCCCAGCAGTTTGGGAGGCTGAAGCAGGAGAATGGCGAGTTTGTGGCGAGTTCAAAGCCAGCCTCAGCAAAAGCATGGCACTAAGCAACTCAGTGAGACCCTGTCTCTAAATAAAATGCAAAATAGGGCTGGAGATGTGGCTCAGTGGTCCAGTGCCCCTGAGTTCAATCCCCTGTACCAAAAAACAAAACAATAAAAGAGTAAGTTTATGCAGCTTTCATGCTTAAAAAGCAAGGAAGAAAAGAACTTTTTGTGGTAGTCTATAGTTATTCTCTTGACCTATCAAGCTGTTTGTATTTAAATGTTCTGCTTTCTTGGAGAAAGCACCAAATACTTGTGATGACTTAGCCTGTGCCTGTGTCCAGCATCAACCCTGTCTATATCCATGACCAAGCCCTAAGCTTGGTCATTGGGGCAGCCATCTTTGTGCAGGGTTAGGGAGATGATGGCTGATAACATGTCCCAGAGGGAAAGGAGGACTGTAAGGTGGTAGGGGGTAGACAAAGCATGAATCAAATCTCCAGGTCTTCATGCACTCTGTGTTGCTGCATTCAGTGGAATTCACTTACAAAACAAAAATTCAAAGTTAGGTTTTGAGAATTTCAAAATAGTGATTGTAGAGCATTGACCCCAAGCATGTGATCCTCTTGAATATGAGACCCTATGTAGCTGCACTGGCTTCTGCTCTAGATACATCCTTGACCTCACCAGACTTTTCCATTATCTCCTCAAGGAAAAGTGTAGGACACATAACTGTTGTGATTTACAGCAGAAGTTCTTAATCATTTTTATTACGTGGACTCCTTTGGATGCCTATGAATTCTATTGACCTCTTAGGATAACTTTGAGTACATTTAGTACATTTTGTGTAGTACCTTTAAAATATGCCCTTCCGCATGATCACAGATTTTGTGTTTTGTTAAACAGATTCTTGTACAACATAACTGGCTAACCATCATGTGATTCTGTGCCCAGGAGTCCTTTTCTACCAAAGGGCTCAGTCATATTTTATCATACGGTGACTCTTACATCTTCAATGCCCTCCACTATATCCTGTCTACAATCTTTTGCTCATCATTATTTGGGTATGGTTTAGCCAAAGCTCATTACACAACATGATGTTTTTATCAAGCTGAGCAACAAGAGCATTTATGTTGAAATTGTTAAGATGAACATGACTCCAAAACTTTGGAACTTCGATTCGCTTGTCTTGGAAAATGCAAAAGAGAACTGAGTTCATAATTGGCTGGATTCCCTTAGTTGGCTGAAGGGATGTGATTTAAAAAAAAAAAGACAAAAGAAGAAAAAAGTGAAATGAAATAAAACTGGGTAAAGGCAGCACCTCATTTTCTGAAATTTCTAGAATAGCATTTTTTTAAATTTATTTTTTATTCTAATTTGCTATATATAACAGTAGAATGCACTACAATTCATATTACACATATAGAGCATATTTTTTCATATCTCTGATTTTATACAAAGTTTATTCACACCATTTGTATCTTCATACATGTACTTAGGGTAATAATTTCCATCTCATTCCACCATATTTTCTACCCCCATGCATCCTCCATATCCCTCCCAACCCTCTGCCCTATCTAGAGTTCATCTATTCCTCCCATGCTCCCCCTCCCAACTCCACTATGAATCAGCCTCCTTATATCAGAGAAAATATTCAGCATTTGGTTTTTTGGGATTGGCTAATTTCACTTAGCATTATATTCTGCAACTCCATCCATTTACCTGCAAATGCTATGATTTTTATTCTCTTTTATTGTTGAGTAATATTCCCTTGTGTGTGTATGTATATGTATATGTGTGTGTATATGTATGTGTATGTGTGTGTATATATATATATATATATATATATGTGTGTGTGTGTGTGTGTGTGTGTGTGTGTGTGTATATCTCACATTTTCTTTATCCATTCATCTACTGAAGGGCATCTAGATTAGTTCCGCAGTTTAGCTATTGTGAATTATGCTGCTATAAACATTGATGTGGCTATGTCCCTGTAGTATATGTTTTTAAGTCCTTTGGGTATAGACCAAAGAATGGGATAGCTGGGTCAAAGTGGTTTTATTACAAGTTTTCTAAGGAATCTCCATATTGCTTTCCATATTGGCTGTACCAATTTGCAGTCCTACCAGCAAGTATGAATGTGCCTTTTCCCCATACCCTCGCCAACACTTATTGTTGTTTGTGTTCTTAATAGCTGCCATTCTAACTGGAGTGAGATGATATCTTCGAGTAGTTTTGAGTTGCATTTCTCTAATTGCTAGAAATGTTGAACATTTTTTCATATATTTGTTGATCTATGACTGTATATCATCTTCTGAGAAGTGTCTATTCATTTCCTTGGCCCATTCACTGATTGGGTTATTTGTTTTTTTGGCGTTTAGCTTTTTGAGTTCTTTTTATATCCTAGAGATTAGTGCTCTATCTGATGTGTGAGTGGTAACAATTTGCTTCCAAGATGTAGGCTCTTTATTCACCTCACTGATTGTTTCTTTTGCTGAGAAGAAGCTTTTTTGTTTGAATCTATCCCATTTATTGATTCTTGATTTTAATTCTTGTGCTATAGGAGTCTTATTAAGGAAGTCAGGGCCTAATCTGACATGATGGAGATTTGGGTCTACTTTTTCTTCTATTAGATGCAGGGTCTTTGGTTTAATTCCTAGGTCCTTGATCCACTTTGAGTTGAGTTTTATGTTTAGTGAGAGATAGGGGTTTTAATTTCATTTTGTTGCATATGGATTTCCAGTTTTCCCAGCACCATTTGTTGAAGGGCTATCTTTTCTTCAATGTATGTTTTTGGCACCTTTGTCTAATATAAGCTAATTATAGTTAACTGTGGTCTCTGTGTCCTCTATTCTGTACCATTGGTCTACCAGTTCATTTTGGTGCCAATACCATGCTGTTTTTGTTACTGTTGTGCTGTAGTATAGCTTAAGGTCTGGTATAGTGATGCCACCTGCTTCACTCTTCTTGCTAAGGATGACTTTAGCTATTCTGGGTCTCTTATTTTTCCAGATGGATTTCATGACTGCTTTTTCTATTTCTATGAGGAATGCCATTGGGATTTTGATCGGAATTGCATTAAATCTGTATAGTGCTTTTGGTAGTATGGCCATTTTGACAATATTAATTCTGCCTATCCAAGAGCAAGTTTGATCTATCTTCTCAGGTCTTCTTTAATTTCTTTCTTTAATGTTCTGTAATTTTTGTTGTAGAGGTCTTTTACCTCTTTCCTTAGGTTGATTCCAAAGTTTTGTTTTGTTTTTGAGGCTATTGTAAATGGGGTAGTTTTCCTTGTTTTTCTTTCAGAGGATTTGTTACTGATATACAGAAATGCCTTTGATTTATCGATGTTGATTTTATATCCTGCTACTTTGCTGAATTTATTTACCAGTTCTAAAATTTTCTAGAATAGCATTTTAAGGAAAAAATAAAATAGAAGAAGTTGCTGGATTTTAGAAAAAAAGCAAAACACACACAAAAGGTGATTTTTCATCCTCTAAATTAATGGAATTATATCTAAGGACAAGCAAATCTTGAGAACTCTCATGTAGAAACTGTATGAAAAATGGTGTGTAAGTAATGGTCCCAGGATGAGTAAACATTGAGAGCCCCACTTACCCTTCTCTTGCTTCATGGGCATTCTTGCAATGGCACATTTGACTGATACTTCTGATGGTAGTAAAATGGGCCGTAGAGTGCCCAGAGTTGGGGCTGCAATTTTAGATGGTGGTTGTAGAACCACAATTGCCCTCTGAGAAGGTGGTCCTGAAGAACCAGGAGTAAAATGTGCTGAATACAATTAGCGTCAAGAATAATCTTGATCAATTGTGGAAGCAACAGCTATGCCTGGGCTCTGCTATTGAGTCTTGAGCACATTTTGTTGGCCTTCAATAAGGACCAGAGAATGCATTTAGGAAAGAAGGTAAGAATTCATTTTCAAAAATTTCTTTTGCCATTTTTGAAGGAATGCTCTCATTTCTAATGCACTTCAGTTCTTTCATCTGAGTATCATGATGTGTGACCTCAAATGCTGTCCAGATGCTGAACAGAATGTGTGTTGGAGGAAAATAAGTATATTTTGTTTGGTACACATATCCAGTTCTGTTATATTACAAAAGAAAACAAATAAATGTGGTCTGAGAGCATCTTTTCTACTGTATATCCTTTGAATAAAAACTGAAAGTACAAATTGTATGAAAATATAGTGTCAAAGTGAAAATGTTATTCAGGAAAAAAATAACCTTCCTTTATTCACAATTCTCTTTTTTCTTCTTGTTGTTTTTTTTTTTTTTTTTTTTTTTTTTTTTTTTTGGTCATAAGTAAGAATCACCTAGACTGTTTTTGAAGATTTTAGCTTATTTTAGCTTATTTCTGAATCAATAGTAAAATTTTCTCTTTTGCCCCCATGTAAGTCCTACCCAAATACTTTAGTAGTGCTTAGTTATTTATTGCTTAACTATGGTACCTAATACAGTTTCCTTCTTATAATTTTAAAGATTTATACACTCCTAACTTGTAAAAAGGCTCAAGGCAGTGAGTGACCTTTCTGAGTACAACCAGACTGTGATAATTTTTCTCTCTGCCTATGACATGTCATCCTGTCTGTCTCCATGAATACGAATGATCTCACTTCCTGCTTATGCAGCTAATGAGGGGTCATGGAATTCATAGAAAAATCAGTTCCCAGTTCTTCCAGCTGACATCACTAATTCCCTGCCTCTTTAAGAATTGGCAGTCAAGGTGTAAGGTAATACCTGAAAGAGGAGCAACCACAACCTTGCATGAAGTGAACTTTCTGTATGCTGTGTTATGACATGGTGTTCTCTGGCCACGACACACGTTGAGCCAGCTGGCTCCTGATTTACTCAGTAATTCCCTTATTTAATAAGATGGATTGTCTGAAAGATTATTTATAGGGTTGCTGGAAATGCATTGACTTTCAGTCCTGAAGATACCATGTTTTAGGTGTCAGGTGCTGAAATAAATGAAAATAATATGTATATGAAAACAGTTCAGGCCAACGCGTGTGGGTGTCCCTGCTCAGTTTTCCTTCAGAGATTGTAGCCTGAGCATTGCAAACTCACTTCTGCCTTCTCTTGGACATGCCTCCATGGTCACATTACAAAGAATCCCGCAAAATAAAGCTCCCACTGTGAAGGCAGGGGACCCTAGGATGGTGAGTGGGAGAACACAAGAAATGTGTTCTTCCTGAGGTTGGCTTTCTACGTAGATCCTGGGTAGGCTGCCACTGGCCATGAACACTTCAGTTACTTGATGGAAAAACAGGAACCGCAGCATGAGTCACTCATGAAGTGCTCACATTAATATCTAACTCTGAAAATATCCCTGGGACAGTGACTTTAAAAATTCAGGAATAAATGTTCTTATTATTCCTCAGTAGAGAATTAACTGATTGAGAAAATCAATTATTACTTTTCATTAGGAGTATTCTTACTACTAATTTTCCTGGAAAAGAAGCTGTAAGATGTGGACTCCAGAGCACAGGTTGGGAGATCCAGAGCTATGTTTGCCATCACCACAAGAGCAACACGAGCAATAGAGAGCCCTGCTACTACTGAGCACCTCCTTGGCATCAGTCTCTGGGCTGTATGCAGCATTCTCTTATTCTGTATCCTGTCACGCAACATTGGAATAGGTACATAGCGTGTGTGCCCTGTCAATGCCACCCAGCCAGGTAACAGGGCACACACAGAAAATCACGTCTCTCTCAAGAAAAAAATTTAAAGCCTTAACTAACAAAAATATTAAATTAATTGGGATAAAGGAAGAATATAGCTTACTGCACTAAAAGATAAAGAAAAATGTGAGAAAAGCAGAATGAAGGTTTAATAATAGGTTTTCAGATGCTTGGGAAAGACCGATTACTTCCCATTTCCTCTGTGAGCTCAAAAAGAGGAGCCTGGCTTCAAAGATAGCATGCAGGCAATTAAAAATAATAACTATTTGTGGAATTCAGACCAGGGCAGAATAGAGATGATGCTCATAGAGTAGGCAACTCTCTTTGTCTTAGTAAAATAGGGGGCTAGTGGGGTCTTGGAATTGCTTCTTTGGTGCCTGAGAAGTAGTGCATTATGGTGGTGAAGAGTCAGGCTCTGTGACCTAACTGACCTGGTTTATCTCTTAGCTTTTTCACATTTAGGAACTGTGTGAATTTGAGCAGGTTACTTAAGCTTCTCAAACTATATTTTTATCATTTCTGTACAGGGTGTATATTATCCATAATAAAACTGTATATCATGCTCTTAGAGCAGTGTTTGGCATAAAGTTAATACCTGTCAGCTATCACTGCTGCTATTGGATTGTCTGGCTACGGTCTGGCTTGTCAACAGAACTCTGGGTTCCAATGCATTACTACTACCCTTTGGGCTGAAGAACATGTAATAGATTTTTTATCATTTTATGGCTATCCAGAATTTAAATGCCTTTAATACATGGCAAGAATCATAAGATTGGCACAAGTCATAGGGAGGCAGATATTCTCCCAACATTTTGGCAGTTAGAATGGAGACATGTGAACTTGAATGGCTGACTAAAGGGTTTTTTAATATGGAATAGTTGTGAATAAAAGCAGAGGCTTCTCAAGATCATTTCCTGGAGCTATGACTGGGAAGAAGGTCCAGAGGACTCTCATTATGTACCTGGATGTGGTGGAATATGGTGGGCAGAAGCCAGACCTTAGTAGTCATGGCAATGAGGGTAGCAGCCTAAGCAGACTATTTCTGTGGTGGATTCTGGGCAATTTAGTTTCCTTTGTTTTTTATCTGTATTCTCAAACTTGATTTTCTAGATATTTTGATGATTTTATGATGTATTCATTAGTTGTATCCACAGAAATTCTGCAGAAAAATCTTTTTGTCAATGGTATTAAACATAAGATTTACAACAAACTCATATGAACAGAGGTTGATAGAAGATCAGGTCTTCTAGGTTAAACTTAACAGGGCTTGGTTTCAAACTGTGAATGTCCAGGTATGTTCACATTTCCCTTATCTTCTTTGGACTAACAGCCACTGGGAGCAGGTCCTTCCGATGAGAAAAGAATGAAAGAAAGCAGGACAAACTGAGCAAGTACACTTCAAGTCTCTGCTTCTATGACACTTTCTATCACCCAGTTGGCCAAAGCACATCACATGGTTAAGCCCAGATTTAATGGGTTAGGGAAATACATGCTACCCTCAGTGGAAGAAACTTCAAAGTCAAAGAAAGTGGCCACTGCCAAGTATAAGTTTGTGAATACCAGGAAAGAAAAATTGAGGAAATTAAAGCAACCAACCACATAAAAGTTTCTCAATATCTTTCCAACAAAAACTTTCTTTTCTGTGCTTAAATCAGTATTCATTTCTATTTTTTTTTTTGTAATAAAGAACTTTTAGATTAGTATAGAGATTATTAAGGTAATTCTATTTCTTTATAGAGTTTGGGAGAATCTCAGATTGTTATCTGGGTCAGCTAGAAATAATGGTAATGAAAATCTAGTGTCCTCCAGTGTGTTAAAGGATGAGACTAGAATAGCCTATGATACATAGTTGCAATGCAATTTGTTAAATTATAGCCTGTTGAGACCTGTGGTGTCCATTGAAGGGCAGGAAGAGATTCCAAGTGTAAAGACATACATTATTCAAAAAAAATGCAGGGTGACGTGATCACATTTAACAGCAATGGATAGCTTAGAAAGAAACAATAAGCTCAAATCGTCATGTTCTTGCCTCGGAGCACAAACTGAAAGCTTACGACTTTCTATGACTGCTCAAATAGTCTCATGTGTCTTATACCTGCACTGCTGAAGTCATGAATTCAAAAGCAAATGTGGAGAGGCTACAATTTGTCAAATGATGACATTGATTAAACATAGTGTTTCCAAATTTCTTAGGGAATTAATTCGAGAAAGAACAGGATGCTGGGGACTTGGAATGGCTTCATGCATGGCAGCCTGTGGGGATACTGGAGCTCCCCTAGCTTCCCAGTGCTGCTGAGCTGCAGGAAGCAAACTCCTTTGTTTAAAGAAATGGCTCCAGCTTTGTTTAAAGACACCATGTTCTCTTTACCTGTTTTGCAAAAGGGCCTCACATTGGCTATTGCCCTCCTGCCCTAGGGTTCCTCATTCTCTCCATACTTATAGGTATAGTCTGGAAAAAAAATCAAACACACACACAGTTCTTTATTCCTTTGTATCAGCAGTGACAGTCAACATCTGAGCAGTAAATGTGTGAGTGAATTCCAAGGATGCTAGAACAAACAGAGAAAATAGAGATCAGGCTAAATCATTTTAAAATCTGGAAGGCATGAGAGATTCTGGATTCAATATGCTATTTAAAACAGCAGGAGTGGTTTGAAATGTTTGCTTGGTCTACTGGAGTGGCCCATTCTAAATTAATTTTAGATTCCATAAAATACTTTCATGTGACAAAGAAGGAGAAATGCTGGGGTGGATTTATTGTGTGTAAATCATGCATCATTCACCTATAATCTATAGGAAGGCACAGAGGACATATCCTTTCTAAGGCTTTAAGAAGACACTTGTGGAGGGAGCATTTGTATTTCTTAAGAATATTTTCATGGCAGTCTCTGTAGGCTGATGGTGCTGGTTGAAGACAATGGAGTAGAAGTGGGCTTTCAGATTTCAATGGTATTAACGTGTGTAAGATGTCAGACATTAATAAAAATCTGACATGTGGTCACTGGAAACATGGTGGAAAATGTACTCATACATTAGTATCAAGGCAGACAATCAAATGTTCTGACAGAGTGAATTTCCCTTATGACTTTCTAATCATGAGGCCCTAGAGATTAGGTAGTTTACCAAGCAGCTGATTTGCACAACTTAAGCAAAACACAAACAAACAAATTTTTGAGATCTCCTGGACAAGCACAGCTTCTTATCAAATTCCCAAGTGTGAGTCAGTTCACAGAGCCACAGTCCTCATAAAGTGGCTGCCCAGGTGCCCATAGAGAAGAGCCACACGATGGCATCACAGTGGGACAGGAACCTTCCCTCAGTCTTCCTCAAAGGGACTCAGGGCCATTTAATAGGATCAGTCTTAGAGGTTTGAGGGTTATTTAACATAGTCTCAAAAAGACCCAGAAAGAAACTCCAGATTGAGAGCGTAAATGGTCAAGTGATAAACGTGACCTGAGTCTGCCTCACAGTAGATCCACTCTGATCTCATCCTAGTTATTGCTGAATGGGGTTACACAAATCTTCAGCAAAAATGAGAGAATTCTGCTACTCCTTTGTTCACCCGCAGAGTAAGTAGTATATTTAAGTGCTCTAATTAAGGCTCTCCTTCCTTGTGAATAGAATTAGTACACAGCTCTGAGTAATGGAAGCAAGGAAGACATGTGGAGTCACCTCTCTTAACTTCTCAAACAAACAAGCAAACACAAAACTAGATAAAGCTCTTACCCAAAACACAACTAGAAAACAGAGAGCATCCACACCTCAAGTTCCACCAGTAAGTAGAGAAACACAGAATTCTGACAAATTATCTCCCGTCATTCTTGACACAAGCATTTGGGTAAAATTAGGAAAGCTCTGGAAAAACACTGCACGAAAATGAAAGTATCGTTTATGGCAAGCTTAAACTGATCAAAATCCAATAACAAGAGAGCCAGTGTGCACATGGAAAATCCCGGATCCAGTGTGCGCCTTCAGAGCATAGACTCAGGGAAAACAGGCGAAATGCGTTTGGGACCTCAGACATGAGTTTTGGGAAGGTAACGTTTCAGGGATAGTGAGAGAAGGAATGAAGAGCTGCCTTTTGGAGACTGAGTGGAAAAGGAGAAAATGAGCAAGAGGAAAAAATTATGACTTCTATAAGATTAAAGATGAAAATACAGTGGGACTTAACACTCCTTCCCCTGACTCTCCTCTCACCTATTACTCCATACCCCCAAATGAGTAAAGAAACCTATCCTTCACTGACTGTTATCTCAAACCTGTAATCTCACAAACCACCCTAAATGACCAGGTGAAAGTTACAGAAGGATGTGGTGGACAAAACAGTCTCCCCTGCTTTCCTCCCCCCTCCTTAGTTATCTATACTTACCTTTAAACTATCTTGAGAATTAAAATCCAAACAATTCAATTAAGGAAAATTCTTGTAATAAACCAAGAGTTGACTGCATTCCAAAAAATGTAATAAAATAATATCAGAAATAAAGATTAAGTTACAGGTTGATTAAGCAGAATAAATGCAACTGGAAACAATACACAAGGCACTGCAGAAAAACAGAAATATGTAGAAGATAGTGTAAATCATATTTAAAAAAAAACAAAAAAAGGGTCAGGAATAAAGTGGTTTAAATAAAAGATAATCAAAGAGAAAACAACATACATGTAATTGGAGTCTTACAATATGTTAATTTTTAAAAAATGAAACAGAAACAATATTTGAAAGCATAATCCATTACTTCTACCTCCAGTAATGGCTTAGAATGGCATCACCCACGTGGGATGACAAGGACAAATTCTGAAAAAATACAAAAGACAACATGTATAAGAGAACAAAAGGAGAACAGAGGGAGGTAGAGTTCATGCTTGGAAGCAAGAATTGCATGGTATGAAGTGCTTGCTTTTGTTCTTTTGACCTGAGGAAGGTGCAGTTGTTGGGGATGTTGGTGGGAGAACCGCAGTCTTTCTGAAGGATTGGAAGAGCTGAAGGATTTATATTGTTATAACTAGATCCCCTGGGAAGGGAAGGATTTGCTCAGATGAGAAACAGCCAGAGAGGGACTACTTGATTTATATCTGCTCATATTTCTGAAGCACTTATTAACCATGAATGTTTAGAGTCCATTCAAAAGAGCTGAGCTCAAAAATAAAATTCTTGTTTGAAATTTGATCTGAGTCCTAGGAATATGTTTGCAGTTTCAACCAAGTTAAGCACCTGGTAAAACAAACAACAACAACAACAACAACAACAACAAAGCACCACCAACCCTAAAAACCAACAATCATCATAAAAATAGCTGGATCCAGAATCTCTACAAATTAACATCAAAATGTTCAGGATATGATTCATAATTACCTGACATGTGAAGAAGAGGGAGAATGCAACCCATCAATGAAAAGATAGAACAACCAATGGGGACCAAATGGAAGATAACCCAGATTTTAGAATTAGCTTATGAGAATTTTAAAGAATCCGATATAAATATCTTTGATGATATAAATGAACACATACCTTCAATATGTTAAAAGATATGAAGTCTCAGCAGAGAAATGGATAAAAGTGACTTCATCCAAATTTGAGGACTGGAATAACACATTCCCCAGATAGCTGAATGGAGAAGACAAAGGAGATACTCTGTGAACTTTAAGAAAAATCAACAGAAACCACCCAACTTGAAAACAGTGAGGAAAGGCAATATGAAAAAAAAAAAATAAGCAGAATATCATGAACTTGTCAGGTAATATCTAAAAATAAAACATATATGCAACCAGACTGCCTTGATACTTGGAGAAAGTACTGGGCAGAAAAAAAGTGTGTGAAGATATTAGTGGCTGAAATTTTCTGAAATATGATGGATGTATATGTAAAGATTTGAGATACTTGCCAAATGCCAAGCAGGAAAAAGACAAAAAAACAAACAAACAAATGAAAAAAAGTTGTGATGCTTAGGTATATTTATAGTCAGATGGCCTAAAGCCAATATAGGGAAACAATTGTGGAAGCAGCAAGACAAATCTTATCAAGGTGAATAGTAATTTGAATAAGAGGCGACTTCTCATCCGAAATTATGTAGCTTGAATTAGAGTTGAACAATATCTTTTATGTGCTAAAAGGAAACTCTAATAATACTTTCTGGAATCAGATCTCTATGCACATTTCAAAAGGGTCTGCTTATTACCAAGAAAATGCAACAAAAGGATCAGCTCTCAGCCACGTCTCAGAAGAATGATGAAAGATGAAAGACAAAGAAAACACCTGAGGGCCTCTAGGGAAAATATAAAATAAATTATATTAGTATCCGCTGTCTCAGAAACAACACACAAAATAAGGCAGCCATGGAGAAGCATCCTCTAGAACCTCAGGTGTGAAGAAGTGAACCAGGAGTTGTGTATTCAGTAAATCCACACTTCAAGTATTGGGCAGGTAGAAAAACAATTCTAAACATTCAAGAAATCAAGGGATTGTACATGCATCATATTATCAGTAAGAATCTACTCTCTGATGAACTTCAATTAGGTAGGAGTTGGCTTCTAAAACTTCAGCAAAATGGTAGGTCATGAGCAAAGAATTGTTGACATGAGATTAAGATAGAGGAGGGCGAGGGGAGAATAATGTTGTGTTGTATGATATGTGCAGTGTTCTTCAAGCATCATCTGACAAAATAGAATTAGGACAACTAAAAATTGGGAGGAAAGAACTCAGGGAAAAGGAAAATTTTAATAAAGTCATTGATTGTTTTATAGGTAGTAAGTTATAGGGACCACCCAAAAGGAGAAAAAAAGATAATGAAGGTTTAAAAAGGGGACAGATTAAGGGTTGTAAAAGGAATAAATACAAAAGTTACATTTGCACAAAAAACAAGCTTCCTAACCAGTCATGGTGACACAGCTATATGGTCCCAGTTGCTTGGAAGGCTGAAGTGGGAGGATCAGTTGAATCCATTAGTTAGAGACCAGCCTGGGCAACAAAGCAAGACCCCATCTCACAACAAACAAAAGTCCCAAGATTTATAAATACCACAATTGATTTTTTAAATAGAAAAATAATCAAATAATGGAGAAAACAGATCTGCTACTATAGTAGAAACCAACCTTAACCCAATAGTCAAAATGAACAATGCCAATGCTGGTCTAATCAACATCATGTGTCTCCCGATACTAAGCAGTAAGGAGTTAGTCTCATTTCTATTGTGTTTCTATCCTTAAAACATAACTTTAATTTAAGCACGAAGAACTATTAAGCAAACACATAGAGGGATAGTCTATGAAATAACTGATGTTTACCTTTCAAAATCAGTATCATGAGAAACAAAGGAAGAAACTCATATGCTGCTCCAAATTAAATATGGTTAAAGAGACAGAACAGCTGAATGCAGTCAATTATCTTGGACTTTTTGTTGTTATGAAGTTCATTGTTGTAGAATTGACTACACCTGAATGAGGTCTGTGGAATTAGATGATATATTATCCATCCTAATTTCCTGATTTACAATCTTGCCATGAATAGGTAAAAGAACTCTACATTTTATGAAAACATACAATACAGTGTTTGCAGTAAAGGAATATCATGTGTATAAGTTGCTTTCAAATGGTAAATAAAGGAGACAGGAGGAGGAAGGAGAAGGAGAAGAATGAGGGGGAAAAGGAGATGGATAATAGATAAGGATAGACATAAGAAGGAAAATGGCTAAAGGGCATCAGAGAATGTTTGTATTATTCTAGAAATTTTTACAAAAATGTTGTGAAATTTTTTTAGAAATTTTTAAAATAGTGCCAAAAATAGAGGGGGAAAACCAAATCATTTCAATAGGAGAAGAGTCAGGAAGTTATGCCAAGAAACCCCATGACACACAATTTGAAAGCTGCCTGGGTGGTAATTACAACCATGTATCAACTCTACTTTCCAGATCCACCAGTGGAGGAGACATTTTGCCCAGCTCATGGATAATATTAAGTTTCATCAGGGGCTGACATCAATTAAAGCTGCTGTTTCATATGTGGTCTTCACATTAAAGCAGATCAATAGAGCCCTGGGAACCTGGTACACAGCTCTTAATTTGGTAAGTCTTTTTTTTTTTTTTCCATATCAAGAAGATCTCCGAGAGAGAGAGAGAGAGAGAGAGAGAGAGAGAGAGAGAGACACGAGCGAGCAATAAGAATAACTACCTTTCCTTGAGATTATGTAAACCACCAAATCTTATTACATCTTGATCAGCAAAAATTTTGTTTCAAGTCAATGGGAACATAGGATGGATAATGAAAGCTGGACATTTTTATATCCAACTTTGTTCTTAGGATAATTGCAGGTATGAGCACATAGCATAAACCCATATCTCCTTTCATTCTATGTCAGTTTATATATTTATGCATTTTAACTAATTTCCCTTTTGTCCCTACTCCTTCTCACTTATTAGTAATACAGAATGCATTGAATAATGTTATTATTTTGTTCCCAGTTCATGATATCAACGTGGAATTGATTCAGAAGCAGAAGATGCGGACTTGGAGTGCATACAAGGGCTCATGAAACTTTCCAGCCCTCTCCTGGGAAGGTGAGTACAATTTTTAGTTGTATGAGTGATTTCTGAATCTTAGTGGGAAATTTCTCTTTTTAAAATTGTGAGAATGGAGAAAAGAACATGTAGGTTAATTCCTTGGCTAAAGATAGATTGTGGCAGGGCATTTGTCAGTTTTCTGTCCAGCATCTAAACTTTGATTCACAGAAGAATGATTTCAAAAACTGAAGCTATTCAGGGAGCATTTGAAGTTGGCTGTGGCAAAACCTAGCATTCAGTGGATTTATTTTAAAGCCTTGCTAGGATTTTGGTCACTGGCTATTTTCCAAGCCTATTTAAATATTACTGATTGTTTTGTAAGCCACTCAACCTAATTCCAATACATCCACTATCTGATTAAATCAGTAACTTGCATAAAATATAAACCAAGATGCTATAGCAAAATCTCACAAACTCATATTTTTCCTGTTGTAGAGGAGTTGAGATATATAAATAATTCAGAGCTGTCAGGCTACTGTGTCCTGGACCCCAGGCACAGAAGTAGATTCCTTTTCTCTCATTGTTCACCATCTCTAGGATGTAGTTCTGATCTTCATATTCGAAGCTATATGACCGGCCCCATTTCCACATTTCACTCTGTGGAAGGAAGAAGAGAGTGGTAGAAGGTAAGCAATTTCTTTTTAAAGGAATTTGCAGGTAAAATTTTTTCTTGCATTTAATTTTTGAGAACTTAGTTACCTGATCACTCATAGCCACAAGGGAAGATATGAAGTATTCTTCAGCTGAGGTTGTTTTATGCTGCAGTACAATTCAGGAGAGGTTGTATTGTTAAAGCAAGAAAAGGGGAAAGCAGATCTTGGGGGATAATTATAATTCTGTACCATGTTGGGAGAGAATCAGTTTATGTTGTTTGCAACCAAAATCCCTGAATAGCATGGCCACATTGTAGCTGTGTTAACTTTATGTAGCCATCTATGCAAATATTTGAAGCTATAAAGATGTTTTTGTAGGAAGCGATGATTAATATTTAAATGTTCCCTAGCTCCTCCTTTAACTTTTAGAGTGTCCATCCTCAATGTATTTAAAGATGATCCCATTTGTAAGAATTTGATTTTCTCACATTATGCCTGTGTAAGAAAGAGTTTGTGGTTCATGGAGGGTTACTAAATACTGGAATAAATGACAGAAGGAGAGATCAGACTTGCTTACATAAGGGATTATTTCAAACTTGATATATTCTTTGTTCTCCCTGTTTGCAAAAGTGTGCTCATCCACAAAGACACTTGCACATATGATGTCTTGTCCCAAAGGATTTGAAGTGGCTTAAAATAAAAAGCACAATTAAATTAAAGCAAAAACTACTTACAGTAGGAGAGGAAAAAGCAAGATAAAATTAATGAAGGCATAGAAATGAGGATGGGGAAGGGAACGACAGAATCAGAACTTGAAGCCAAAGAAAGCTAATGCAAATGAGCACCGAGATGTACACAAAGCTTCCTAAAAGCCAATCATAGAGACATGCTGTTATGGTTTGGACCTTAAATGTCCCATAAAACTCATGGGTTGAAGCCTTTGTCCCTAATACAGCGGTGTTGAGAGGTGAGGCCTTTGGGAAGTGATTGGATCGTTAGGGCTCTAAAACTTATGAATGGATTAATGCATGCAAGGAATCATAACCTAATGGGTTTAAGGGGAGGAACTTTACTATAAAAGTGAATCCTCTCTTTTCTTCCTGGATGCCATGAGGTGAGCATCTTTGCTCCATCATGCACTCTGTCTCCCCACAGTCCCCCAAACAATTCTGTGGGCTGAAAGCTCTAAAACTGTGAGCTAAAATAAATCTTTCTTACTTTAAAATGATTTTCTCAGGTGTTTTGTTACAGCAGCAGAATGCTAACTAACACAGACAATCAAATGCTCTAAGGTTAAATATATGTGTGTATTTCTGAAAGTTCAGGACTATATTAGTCAAAACAAGTTGATGACTCAAAAATTCTCTCAGATTATTAAAATTGAGAGAATTAGGAAATATGAATGTAGCATAGCAACTAGAAAATGAAACTAAAAAACCTTCAAATGATGTTTATTTTGAAAGCTTTTCAGTTATTTGATATCCTCACCTCTGTAAATCTGAACTTGTCTGTCATCAGTTGACGCTCCTTCCCTCCTTACTGCTCTGGCAGCTCAGCCTTAGTCTGAAGATCCTGCAGGGAACCTGGAGAATCAGAATTGAGTGACTGACATGGGTGTGGGTCTGTGTGCGCACACAGGGACTTGCTCTGGCAAGTTCCTCGGTCTGTTCTAAAATGGAATTGAGTGTCTCATTTGTGCAGTCATGGTGGATGTGTTTGGAAGGACAGGAATATCAAGCTCTTGATGAGTATAGACTGGACTTTGATATCATACAAGGGCCCACAGAAAAAGTTTTGCCATGAGATTTTTTTAAATTGGAACAAGATCTCTTGTGTTTTGATGGTGATACTGCCATTCTGCCGAACAAGCTGGTTTTATAAGAAAGTCTGCCTGATATTGCATAGAATTGTGTAATTACAAAAGAAAAGGGTGAAGGAGTATGAATGCATTGGGTTTCTTTGGATGAATCATGAAGTGAAAATACCCTCTAAGAGTAACTGAGTGGTCTATTGTTAAGTCTTTGAAGTTTTGCAAGAAGAGTTAAAAAAATGTTTCTCTTAAAATTATATTTGGTATTTAAATTTGAGATACAAGGTTATAATAATCTGAAGACCTTAGCATTTTAGATTCCTAGAACTTGTTATCTGAAAACTCTCCCATGTTCTTATACTTAACTTCATAGAATTTGTAAATTTGGTAACGATAGGTTTTTGACCAAGTTCATTGTTGAAAATTTGAATAAAAGGGAGTTCAAAGACTTCATGTGATCTCTGATTAATCTTATTTGATATTCCACCATCTGTTACCTCTCAAATTTTCTAAATTACAAAATGAATTTTTTAAGACAGTGATTTTACCCCTTCCTTCACCCTAAAAAAGCCATAAATAAGATGGCCATATACATTCACCTAGAAACTAATTAAGTGATCAGACTCAGGTAGAGTATATGAAATCTGAATTTTAGAATGTCCAGTACTTCCCAAGATCATCCTTAGCCATGAGTTTATGGGTAGATGTTGCCACGTTGATTCCTAAAGCTGAGGTAGACCCACTCCTACGAGCAAGGACACTTTTGGTTTGAAACACTTCCAGGAAGGTCCCTCCTGCATGTTTTGTAATGATTTCTCTCTTCCCTGCCTGCCCTGGCCTCTGGCTCCTCTCCCTTCTTTCCTGTTCCCTTCCTCAACTCTACGTATCCTCCCACCTACCTTTCCAACTTCTCTTCCCTCTGTCTTTGATTCTCATTCTCTTCTTTTTTCTCTCTATATCCATGGCTAACACAGAAAAAATAAAAATAAAACTATGGTTTCCAAGTTGTAAGTGATTGTCTCTGGTCCTAGGACACAAACTGGGGATGGATAGTTTAGACAGGCTGTGATGGGGCTGTAGAAACAACAGAAAGGTAAAGGAAAACAAGTAACTCCTATAACTGCTACTAATTATCAGTTATTATCATCTTCACAATGCTCGGATCAGACCTCTAGAACCTAGAGCCACGCTAGCAAGTGACAGGAAGTAAGTTACTAATAGTTAATAGTAGATACCAAACTCTCATGAGAGTGACTCCATTGGTCATCAAAAATGGTTTCTATCTTCAGGAAAAGAATGAAATAGAAAATCATTCCTTTCCATGGGATTTGGACATAGATTATGAAGCTCTTAGTGTTAGGTTTACACTAGATCATGTTAATCTGTAAACATTCTAAAATAGTAGTAAAGTATCACCCGGGGAGTTTGCCTTTCAAGGAAGACACCATTGTCTTCTTTTTTTCTAATATTTTTCAGTTAAAGATAAGATGACATTCTTTTTTTTTTTTAAAGAGAGAGAGAGAGAGAGAGAGAGAGAATTTTCTTAATATTTATTTTTAGTTTTCGATGGACACATCTTTTATTTTTATGTGGTGCTGAGGATGGAACCCGGGTCCTACCCATGCTAGGCGAGCGCTCTACTGCTGAGCCACAATCCCAGCCCCAAGATGCCATTCTAAAAATAAGCAAATAAAAGCTTCTAAATGTGTGTAGAAAAGCTCCCACCAGGAAATTCTAGCAAAGATATTCAGTTTGGATCTCTTACTGATTCCACGTTAGGTTTCTTTCTGACTTTTAATGATAAGAAGTCTTTACCTGCCCTGTTCCTTCTGAAAAAAATGCATTTCAGATATTACCATTTGAATCAATGCCAGGATATTTAATGCTGCAGGGTTTTGCTACATCCCGGAGCATCTCTGCTTCATGACTGTGTGTGCACCTGACAAGTCCCTTACAGCTTTCAGCACTGCTAGGGTTGGGAGGTGAAGGAGTGGGGTGGGGAAGTGGGCAAAAGTGCGTGAAATCAAATTTGGGGTAGGTTAGCACTTATTAATGCTATGGAGACCTCTGTTATGAAACATTTTAGAAATGCAGTGGAAGGATAAAGTGCTCATGTATGTATTATAAATCTTTTATTTGAAATTAAAATTACATAGTGAGTAGTCATTTGCTGTTTGGGAAGAGATTCTGAGGGGAGGTAACAATGATGACAAATTAAAAGCTCTTATCTTGATTCTGCCAAAAGGAATTGCTAAGGACAGATACAATCTCTTCACAAATTCTTGTTTTACAATACTTCGACCAAAAGCACTTAGGTAAATAATGTAAAAAAAACAAAACTTTATTTTTTTGTTAACAGCTTTCAATTTATAGAAAAATTGAAATTTTAGCACACAATTAAAGGCTTCTAAATGTGTGTAGAAAATTTATGTTTTCCAAGTTATAAGTGATTGTCTCTGGATCCTGGGACACATATTTAAGCATCTTAAATAAGTGTGTGAGATTCGTCACTATCTGCGAACACGCTTATTGCACTACTGTTAACTAAAGTCTAGGCTTGATGCAGATTTCCTTAGTTTGGGCTAAGTGTTGCATCCAAGGTCCCACATCACACTTAGTCATTGTGTCTCCTCAGGCTCCTCGTGGCTGTGGACATCCCTAGGCTTTCCTTGGATTTGAAGACTCATGGTTTTGAGGAGTATTGACTAAGTACTTTGTAAACTCTCAAGTGGGGTTTGTCTGAGGCTTTTGTTGTGATTAGGCTGGAATTATAGGTTTGGGGAAGGGAGATCTCACAACCAAGTGCCATTTCATCTCATCTTAGCAAGGGTTCATGCTATCAGCGTATCAGTGTTGGTGCTGACCTTGACCATCTGGCTGAAGTAGTGTTGGTCAGGTGTCTCCAGCCCAAGTTACTTTCTTATTTCCCTCTTTCCATACTGTACTCTTTGGAAGGGCAAGTTGGGAGTTGACATCTACCACATAGAAAATGGAGCATCTCTATAAATTATTTGGAATTCTACTTGAGAAATTTTTATACTTTCCCCCATTTATTTATTTATGCAATCTATATATAGATTTATTTATTTATTTATTATGCAATATATATATATATATATATATATATATATATATATANGGTATCTAGAGCACAGAGGGGCAAAGAGAGTTAACAACTTCATTTAACTAGTAAGTGTCAGAATTGGAACTGGAACTCAAGCCCCTGCCTGCCGCAGTCTGACTGGGCACAAAATCACGAGCCACTCACAGCCTTGTAGATTCAAACAGCAATTCTTTATTCCCGAACTGTCACCGGCACTCTACACGAACGTTCTGGGGAAAATCCACACTTCCACTGGGTTCTGCATCCCAAAATACTCTCTGAATCCCGCGAGAACTCAACGGGAACTCAAGGAGCGGGCGGGCGCCTGAGGCAGCAGGATACACCCTATTCCCAGCAGGAATCACCTTAAACCTGGAACCACCCTAAACCCGGATCGCCCTAAACCCGGATCCGCCCTAAACCCGGATCCGCCCTGGTCCTTGAGCAGGGTCACCTTACTCAAACTTCATGCAATGCCACTGCAAATGACCTGGGTCCAAGGCAAGCCCATTTCCACAATGGAGAGTCCTTCCTCTAAGCAACATGGGGTAGGCCGACAAGGAAATTGCCATGTGTTGTACCTACTTAGCTATGGCTCTCAGCATATATATATGGACACATGGATACATTCTAATGCTTTGGATTATAAACCAGTACTAGACAGTTGATATTTAATTTTTAAAAATTATATACTGTGAATTTTGTTGGTAGCAATACAATAATATCTCAAAGGTAGTCTGGGGGCTCAAAACTAAGATTTGTAAATTAATATGTGCATTTCTTATTATAAAGCTGTTAATGGTGAGAAATATTGTTTGTATAGCAACCAGATATCTCCACACCTGCATAATATAGTTTGCATATTTTGTAGTGTTGAGATTATAAAAAGCTTAAAGTATTATGTTTATAATGTTTATTTTAAGGAGAAAATTGTAGCCATTTAAAAGAGAATCTCATGAAAATAGAAGGGAGATCAGTAGAGGAGAGAAAGGGGGTCAAGGGGGAGAGTGGAAGGGAGGGAAAAGGGCAGGACTAGAGAATATAATTGACCAAATTATGCTATATACATGTATAAACATACAACAACAAATCCCACTTTCATGCATAATTATAGTGTATAATTATAATGCACCAATGAAAAAATATGCATGTAAATAAATAGAAAGTAGAAGGATAAAGAGGGGGAGGAGGAGGGAAGCAAAAGGAGAAGTACTAGAGATGAACTGGAGCAAATTACATTATGTGAATATATGAAGATGTCACAATGAACCCCCTGTTGTATACAATTATATCACACTATCAAAAACAAAAACTGTATGCCAATGTTCGTAACACACTGTTCATAAAAGCCCAGAGTAGAAGCGACCCAAATGTGCAAAAAATGATGAATATATTTTTAAAAAATCAAAACAAGGGCATTGCTTTTCAATCTGTAAAGACTCTGACTGTGTCATTAAAATGCTTTGGTTAGGGGCTGAGGTTGCAGCTCAGTGGTAGAGCACTTGCCTGTCGCATGTGCAGCACTAGGTTCCATCCTCAGCACCACAGAAAAATAAATCAATAAAATTAAGATATTGTGTCCATCTACAATATATATAATGTTGTAGGCTGAGCACTCAAGAAATTTGAGTATATGTGTATATATATATATATATATATATATATATATATATTGCTTTGGATAATGTCAAGCAATATTTGAAGATGGTAAGTTTAATAAACATTAAATAGATGCTCTGTATTAAATTTAAGAAGAAAAAAATTAAACCCTGATCATTATCTTCTGGGACCACTGCACTAAACCCAGAATATCATCATTTCCAATAAAGCACTCTCTAGTTTTGATAAGCAAAATTTCTTTCATATTCTATGGGTGTCAATAATTCTAACAATTAATTGTAAATCTCAGAAGAAATCGAGCCATGTCAAAGAAGGACAGAGGATTAAAACCTGCCTTGCAAAACCATCCATCATCCTCAATGGACCTCCTGGTATTCCGCTACTGTAAAGCACCGGCAGTCTCCAGTGGCTAAGAGCGATAAAATGGCACCATTTGTGACTCATCTTTATTCATACACTGGCAAGGCAGTGGCTCTTAACCCTTTCAATATACTTTGAGACTTTGAAGAAATTTGTGGATAGAGGCTCCCAGGAAAGGTACATAAAACATCAACTGGCTACACAGTCTCTTCCAAAACACATAAAAGGCCCATGAATCCCATATTAAAAAACCACTGGTCCAAGTAATTTGCCACACGTAGCAGGGAATGTGGAGAGGGAAACCTTGACTTTCCCTTTCTATTGAGATGAGAGAAGTACCCTAATCCCTTCCTGGCCTCTCCAGGCCAGTGTTTATCCTTTCCCAGAGGAGCCACTAGCACTGAGATAGAAATTCCAGGAAGACAGAGATGGAGGTTATTTGGAGGCTGAGCACTCAAGAAATTTGAGTGAGTGAGTGAATTAATTACTGTTTTTACATAACAGGACTTAACAAGCTTTCTTAGAAGATTTATATTGACAACGCCAGCAACACACACACACACCTGTGTGATTTTTGCAATTTTTAAGAAAAAATTACTGTAGGGCAGTGTGGAAAAAAATTTAAAGCCTGAAAATTTCTAAGATTGTATAGAATGAGAGGATGAAGAAATACAAATTGGTGATGCTGTTTCTCACAAAGCTGTACCACGCTTTGTATCGGTGCAGTCGGCTGAAATATTAGAATTTGTGGGTAAGCAGAAGAAAGTTCTTTGTAATACCCCAGGGAAAAATGTCAACCAGCTATAGTATAACATGCAAAGGACATGAACAGGAATAAAGCCCTCTTGCAACTCCTTGAGGAGCTCTGGGTCACAATGTTTATGCTGTTGAGATTCACAAGACTTGATTCAGCAATTCCTAGTGTTCAGTACTGTTCATCAGAGCTGAAGTGGTCCCTGTTACCTCTAAATCAAAGGATTTTTATAACAATCACCAGTACTTTATACAAGCAAGCCAGATGCCAGTGTAAAGTGTTCCTGGGTTCAATAATGCACCGGCCAAATAAAGGCAAGAGACATACTCCCATGATTAGCTTTCATGAATATGCTCATCTTCAGCTTCTCTGGAAGCATGGTACCCATAGTAACTCCTGAAAAATATTATCCGAAGAGATGCTCCTGCACCTCCCCAAATGATTAGAAAAACAGAAGGGGAGGAGTTGTAACCAAAGGAGACTGGTAGTGATTGTTAAACTCACTTTCGTATGTGTTTATATAACTGTAGGAATTTAATAGTCTAACATGTGGTTAAAGTGATGATTTCAAAAATATACCAAAAGAGAGACAATGCATAGCAAATTCTCATGACCTTACCCAGTTTTAACAATTCTAAACCCATGTTCAAGGTTTTTTTTCCCCTCTATATTTCAACCCAACTTCATCTCCAAGTCATGAAACAAATATCTAAAGATTCCTGATATAAGAATTCCTACAGAGTCATAGATGAAGGAGAACACAGCAGGGACAGTTGTGTGTCCTCTGTTGATTTACTTCAGGTGGATTGTCACTCTCCTTTGATCATCTGGTGCAAACAGAAAGCTTTTCGCATTCAGCAGAACCTCTGCTGACTTAAGCCAGTCTCATTGAGAAACAGACCTACAGCCAGGAGGCGGTGATTCAGTGGGTAGGGTGAACACCCGGCTTTGGACGAGATGAGCTTGCAATTGTTTCTTGAGGTGTGCTTCAATTTGGGCACAGCAGTTCCAGAGACGTAGCACATCTGTGCTTTTATCCATCCCAGGCAATTCTGAGTATTTTATAAGTCTTCTTAAAAACTGGCTGTGAATTTAAACAGCTGCTGCACACGCAGGCAGGTGACAGAGTCAATTTGGCTTTCTGAGAAAAGTGTTACCACTGTTTCGTGGAGAAGATTAGAGAAGCATGTCTAATCTAATTTTCTCCAGGTAATAAAGTCACTTTAAGACAGTCTCCTCTAATGGAATTCATTCCTGGCTTCTAAAATGATGCCTTCTAGTAATCTAGAGAGAGTGTCTTAGTCTCAGTGTAGTATGGTCTGAAAAGTGAGACTGTTCTTTATCCACATCCCAATACCAAATCCTGCCCTCACTCACCCTAATAGGTAGGACTCTGGGGGGCTGTGTAGATTTGCCCCAAAAGGCTTTATGGTGGGTCAGAGCAATGAATTATTCAAATCAGTTCCACAGCCACTGATGACCCAATGCTGAAATTTCATTCTCGATTATATTAATGATCCCATGACCAGGTCCAGTAGCCTGCCAATTAGCCAAGTAGAGATTTTCGAGAGCTCACATTATAATATTCTCTAGTATTAAAATGTGAACATTAGATGCCCCAAACTTGAACATAAATCTTCCTCTATCATTAATTTCTTATGGGCACCTTAATCTACTTTGCAACGCAAGGTGCAAATAATAATAATAATAATATTAAGAAAGGAAGTTCAAAATGAAGGTAGAAGGGGAAAATCTGGATTTATAGTTTCTCCATGGTGGTTGTGTCTTCACTGGTGTCCATCCAGGATACTTGACCAGTTAACTTAATCAAGAGAACAGCCCAGCAGAGATGGATCTAGGAGCTCTGAACTGACCTTATCCAGGAGGAATTTCTCTATACAAAAGGCGATATTAGAAACCTTGACACTTTCTCCCAAAGACCAGAAATTTACAATGGTATGAGTTCCAAAGCCCCTTAATTTTTATTGCTTTATAGAGCTTCATGTTTGCTGCTCCCAAGGACTGGGTAACATGTGGGCTTAATCCAGAGACCTAATGTCTATATACTAGGTGAAGGAGTGTATCAGTTTGCCAGGGCTGCTATAACAAACTATCACAAGCTAGGTGCTCAAGCAACAGACATTTACATCCTCACTGTTTTGGAGTCTAGAAATCCTAAATCAAACTGTTGGTGGGGCTGGTTCCTCAGGGCTGAGGGAAGGATCTATGCATCCCAGGCCTATTTCCCTGGCCTGTCAATGGCCGTGCTTACATTTGTGTGCACATCAGTCTCCAAATTTCCCCTTTCTAAGAGGACACTTGATATAATGGAGTCCGGCCCACCCAGTGGCCTTATTTTAGGATTATTACCACTGTAAGCACCCTCTCCTTCAGGTGAGACCACATTCTGAGGTACTGGGGGTTGGGATTTCAGCAGATAAACTTGGGGGAAGATTTGATTCACCTCATAACTGTGGGCAGCTTCCATCCTTGGCTTCTCTTCTGAGCTGCAGAATGGCTGTTTCCTGATTGATGGTTCTGAAACTCAGAGCCCAGTAGGTGCATGCTCTTTAAGTTCTCACTGCTGTACTGTTGTGCTTCTTGTGCAGAAGTGGGTGTGCTTTCCACGCTGTCTTCCCACTGTCCTTTCCACCCTTCCTTCAGAAAGATCCAGATGCAAGGATGTCAGCTTCCCTCAACTGGTAGGAAATGGAACAAATAAAATAAAAATGAATGCAAAATATCTATCACTCTAAACTTCAACCTAGCCATCTTCATCTCTGATGTTCGTGCTGTTTTATCTTTTTTAGGATGCTCAGTATCTTGGGCTGTCTTGGAAACAGGGCTCCCAGGGCTGGCGCTCCACAGAGTGGAGAAATGCCATCGTGCACTTGATTCCCAATGAAAATGTGCCTGTCAGGGCCACTACAGGCTTCTCCACGTGCAGTGTGCTTCTCAGTGTGACGGGGATATGCAGAGCCATACATGTGACTCACTTTTAAGATATAATGACTTTTATTAGAGTATACAGAGAAAAGAATAAAAACTGACAGCAAAAACATATTATTCTGAGAGTAATAAAATGTAATGATACTTTGGATTACTGAAGTCAAAATTTTCATGAATTTTTAAAGTAAAATATGAGATTTTACTTGAAATTTCCCTGTCACTGGCTGCTCTGAACTGTTTTCTCAGTTCCCCCAGGGACACACTTTCACTTTCCACTAGTGTAAATGGAGAGTGGGGTGTATCTTGACTCACATTGGGAAAAGCACTATTGGTGGTGGATAAAAATCAGGGACTTTTGAGTTGATAAACCTGTTGCCAAACTTCTTTCTCTAGCTAGGTGACATTTTGCAAGTAATTTTAACTGGGTTTAGTTCTTTTATGGGTTCTTGTGAGGAGTGAACGAAACCATAACTGTTTAAGCCATAAATGCAGGGACTGGCACAGGGAATGGGCTGCTATGAATATAATTCCATTTTCATTTATTTGCTTATTTATTCAGTAGTTTCTGCATTCAGCTGACCAGTAGTTCACTTGTTCACTCATTGACTCACCCATACTTTTATTATGTAAACCTGTAATTATGTGTATGCAATGACCATTTTACTAGAATAAAATCAACATATTATTGGAAACCTAGACCTTTTACTTTTAGTCCAAGTTCTTCATAGATTTAGCACCAATTAGATTCCTCAAACTCTAGAGGCATGAACATGAACCGGAACTTGTAGAAAGACCTTTCACCATGAGATGGACTCTACTGAACCTCAGCATGTAAGCAGAGTGGCCCTATTGACTTAGAAAAGCCAATGCCAAGATAAGTGGGGAAATCAATCTCAGATGGCACTGGGATGTGTTGGGGCAAGGTTTGCACAAAATAGTCTTATAGGGGCAACAGGTATAAAGAGCTCAGCTTTCTCTGCCTTCCTTGGTCTGTCTCAGCATCAGTATGTGATGCCCTCCACTTAGATCCTAACCTTTCAGAAGCTTTTGCAAAGATCTATCAACTAGAATAAATGACTAAAAACTATGAACTGTAAATTTTGCATTCAGAAGCTGTGGGAGGGGGATCAATGGGTGTCGGCTGGAATCACAAATGGTTTTGGAGATGAATCAGCACCTGATGTCCTTTCCTGGTGTGTTTTCCTACCTGTTAAAGATCCAGGTGAGGTTGTGTCAATTTACCATAAGTTACCCTGTGGTCTCATGCTCCCTTTAGTGTTCTGTGCTTAAAACATAGACTTAGGTACTTTACAGCCTCCGTGACTTCAGAAAAATTGCCTGATCCACTTTCCATAATCTGCACTTTGAGAGACTGAGTCAGGTTGGGTTTGACCTATATTACAATGTTTAACAACAAAATGAGGGTTGAGAAATCTTAGTGAAACCCCATTCTCTAAAAGAGACTTTGTTTCTGTGGCCTAAGTCAGAGAGTCATTATGGGTCTGAAACAGTGTGAGGCATGTGGCAAAAGGGGAATAATCAGTATCCTCAATAAGTTGAATGTCCCCACCAAAACTCGTATTCAAACCTGATCTCCATTGCAAGGTGTTAACAAGTGGAACCAGGTAAAACCTTCAAAAAGAAGATCAGGTCATGAGGGCTGTGCTCTCAGGAATGGGTTTACCCACACATGAATTACCAGATTAGAGGATTCATGGTTTATCTCGGAAGTGGCTTTGTTATAAAAGCGAGCTCAGCTTTCTTTGCCTTCCTTGGTCTGTCTCAGCATCTGTATGTTCTGCCCTCCACTGTGTCATTCCCCAGGAGGAAGGTCCTCACCAGGTGCCAAGCAAACCATGGCCCAAATAAACCCTCTTCTTCATAAATCACCCTTTTGGTGGTATTCAGATGGCAAGAGAAAACTCACTAAGACAGGAAATTGGTCCTGAGAGGAGGAAGCACATTGGCTTTCCAGAGGTGGACTCCTTGTTTAGCAGCTATAAGGACAGATGGATGGACACTCAGGAATGTGGTGGACAGGCCGCAGGGCATTCTAACAAGTGCAATGACTGAAGTGTGCTGTGTTGGCTGACTCAGTTGAGAAAGACACGGTAGGAGGATTCCACGAGGAATGGCTTCTTGATAGTGCCATCACTGATGGCACCTGGAATGTCTGAGTGGTGACAGACCCTCCTGGAGAGGTGGGCTGTGCTCATACCTCAAATGGTTGGGTCCTGATGGTGGCATTGGTTGAGCCCTTGCTGTATGCCCGCCACTCTATGCTCTTTTTACATTAGTTCATTTAAGAATCCTTTGAGGTAGGTAGTAGTCCTTGTCCGTGTTTCATCAAGGATAAGGGGACACAATTTCTGGTAATGCAATTAAAGCATAAATTCCAGATCTCAACCCAGATTTAAGGAACCCCAGAGTGAGCATGCCCAGCCGTCCCCTTACTCCCTGTTCATGCTATGGACATGTGTTTGCAGAACGTGTGTATAGAAAAATGGGAGAATTCTTGGCACTGAACACTGACTGTTGAACTTCTGGAAAGAGGCCAGTGTTTTGATGGCCCTCAGGAAGGCCAATTTGCATAATGGAGAAGAGCAAGAAGGGATCACAGCTCTGAAAATGACTAGTTGCACAAGATGGCACAGTTCAGTAAATTTGTGAGTGTCAGGAGATTATGGAGACAATAATAGCATTTACTCCATATTTTAAGAACTAATTGAAACATTGATTGCGTGGGTTCATGTCGGTTCTACTGCAAGCCCTTTTCATATCATAACAGTTTGAAGAGTGAAAAATGAGCATGGATGGAAGTGTTATTTCCTCCTATTTAGTAATTAGCACTTAATACATATTTCAGAAAATATTTATTTTTGATTATAAGTTAAAGAAGCAAACTCAAATTAGCATAAGTGAAATGAAAAAGAAAGAAAGAAGATCACGGGCTTTGGATAAGTTTGAGGGCTAAGTAATGTTATCAATTTGTCTTTTCCTTTCTCCTTCGGTTCTCTTTGTTTGTCTTTATTCTCAGACAGGCCTTCTATTCATGATGCCAGATTTAAATGAGCAAGTTTTTCCCAGTTGTTCTAACAAAAATCCTAGGAAAGAACTCGTTGGCATGACTTGGGTCATGGAACCGGCCTTCTGCTGAGGAACACTAATGATGGGATCTTTGTCAGACAGCTTCATCTTGGGAATGGAGAGATGGAGAGTTCTGCAAGGAAGATGAAGACAATACACCTAAACCCGATGGATGACATTTATGGAACATAAAATCCCTCCAACACCTGGTCTTCAATTGCTGTAATCAAGGTTAGCACTAAGTATGTAGATGGTGTACCTTGAGATATTTCTGGGTGTGCCACCAAATTGGGGAATGATTTGGGAATTTTTCTATAGGCATCAACTTTATTTGCTTTATATCAGCCAGCCAACAGCCAACAAGTCTTTATCAAGCAACTCCCATAACTTAGGACTCCTGTTCACAACATCACAAATCGAATCATAGAACAGTGAATACCATGATAATGGAAATCTCTCCCAACAAGCCGTGCCCAGGTCCAGCTGCAAGCTCACATTTGTTCCAGTGACATTTAATACCACCATTTCAGCACAGTCCAAGAACACAGATCACCTCTGTCAGCATGAGGCTGTTCCTTCAGATGATTTTCTTTAGTGTCCTTCCTTTGGGTGATTTCACTATTTATTAGCATCCTCTGAGAGCCATAAAATGAATACAAATCTCTAGTTAGCCTACAGGGCTATCAGTGGCCTTCCAGGGAGAGCATATAAAACTATCGGATGGTTTAGGGACCCTTAAAGAGTTACCATCACAGGGCTTATAGTCAGCTAAATGAAGAAAAACTTCCTTTTCCTATAGAACCTCACATGTAGTATGTTCTACACTATGGGTAATCGACAGACTTGAAGGTCTTCTCACCTTCAAATCTGATAAAAGAAGAGTTTCATCTGGAGAGATAAGCAGGGCTAGACCAGGCTAAGAAAACTGGTATTTTAGTCAGCTTTTACACTGACATGATCAAAAATACCTGACAAGAATAATTTTAGAGGGAGAAAAATTTATTTTGGGACACGTGGTTTCAGAGGTCTCAGTTCAAAGACAGCCAGCTGCATTCCTTGGGGCTTGAGGTGAGGCAGAATATCATGGTGGACGCGTTTGGTAGAGGGAAGTAGCTCAGGACATGATCAGGAAGTGGAGACAGAGAAAGACTCCACTCACCAGATACAAAATATGTACCCTGAAGGCATGCCTCAGTGTCCACCTCCTCCAGCCACACCCTACCTGCCACCAGTCAGGGGATTAATTCACTGATTGGGTTAAGGTTTTCATAACCCAGTCATTTCACCTCTGAATTTTCTTGCATGATCTCACACAGGAACTTTTGGGGATAGTTTACATCCCAAACAACTGGACTTTATCCCAGCTATTGGAACCATTTAAAGGGTCTTAAATACTGATGATGATGATGATAATAATAATAATAATAATAATTGCACTTTAGAAATAATGCTGTGGCAGTGGAATGAGGAATAGATTGAAAGAAGGCAAGAGCTTTTACTCTGCACAGAATATGAACTATGATGCTCTTTGCCTAGTAGAAAAATCATTGGCTTCCCTTTAACTTTGATTATGGAGTCATGTGAATAGAAAATAAAAACTCATGATAAGCATCCTGATGGTAGAGGAAACTCTACACAAACTGCAAATGCCTATAGGTGTCAACTATAGGGCCGCAGTGGAGCGGGTAGCCGGGGATAGATAGATGGAGGAGTAGATTGGAGAAGGAAGCTGTCATGATGCCGTATAAGATTTGACAATCAGCTAGTGGCTTTGTCCTGCTTTTACCTCCCCCTTGTTTTCTCGTGACCATAGCCCTTGAGTTGTGGCAGATCCTCCTCCGGAGGCAATACAAGGACTGGGACCAGCATCCAGATTAAGACCTGCCTGTCTGGGGATGGCCCTGTGGCACCGGTTGCTGCCCAAGTTGTGAAGGTGTGCTTATATCCTTTTTTTTTTTTGCTTGTGTATGTGTGTGGTCCGAATTTGCAGTAGGTGAGACCATGATGCTGCACAAAGCAAAGTTGCAAAGGAGGAGATAAGAAGCAGTGTTTTGTGTTTTACTGCAGAGGCCCCGTGGTCACCTGGTGTCCAGCTGCTAGTCCTGAAATTCCGTATTTGAAAATACATCTTGAGAGGTTTTCTTTACCTTCTTTAATTAAAATCATGGATTACATAATTCATCCATGCACAGACATAATTTAAATCATTGACAAATGCCTGTGTTAGTGCCTGAGAATAACAACTGGAGAGGAGGAAAGATTTATTTTGGCTCATGATTTCATAAGTTTCCGTGGATGGTCAGACAGCTCCACTGAAGAAACATCGTGGCAGAGAAGAGCTACTCACCTCCTGGCAGCTAGGAAACAAAGAGATAGAGGAAGGGAATGAGGGAGGTAAGATACAGTCACAAAAGTCATGCCCAAGGACCCACCCCAATCAGAGACCATCTCCTCATTTCCTTCACCTCCCAAAACTTCCATCAGCTATGAATCCCTCAATGGATTAATCCATTGATGAGGTCATAGCCTTCATGATGCAATCAACTTTCCCAAATCCCCACTTCTGAACACTACTACAATGGGGAATAAGCCTTTAACACCCAAGCCTTTGGGGAACATTCCAGATTCAAACCACAACAATGCACTAATGCTTAATAGCTGGGTGGGAATTAACTCTCACAGTATTATGTATTTCAACATGGTGTGAAGGACTATACATGAAGCTTAAAAAAACTCTACTTTTGCTTCACAAGATGCACTCTAGGGACCTGTATTACCCCCCATTGAGAGTTACTGAATAGCTGATACTCTTTACTTCAAGAGAAGACAAATGGATCCACAAAGAGTTGAAGAGACGCCAGGAGGTAGAGCCAGGGATCAGGTCCGCTAGTTTAGCAATCCGCCTGTCACCAGCCCCATGTCCTCTGAAATGGGCAACTTAAATGGAACACCTGGATGCAATCTTTACTCACACGGAATATTCCCACCACAAGGATGATGGTATCGATCTCAGACTATCAGTCCAGTGGGGTGGCAAGAAGGCCACAAAGGAGGCCAGAAATCATCAAAGCTGTCATCAGACATGCCCAATGACCTTAATATTCCTATTAATCCATTCATTCACCCTGAACTTTGGAGACTGCCTAGGATCTCCTGGAGTCTGTGTCACTGACCAATAATATCCCACTCTAAGATGCGCCACTTTTTATTTGTCCATAAAAGCATTTGGGTTGATACCTCTTATTGACTATTGTGGATAATGCTGCTATGAGCATTTGTGTACAAGTTTTTGTGTGAACCTGGGTTTTTATTCCTCTTGAGGTGAGACATGTGGAATGTATATTTAATTTGGGGGGAAACTGCCAGAATGTTTTCCAAGGCATACAATTTTACATTTTCACTAGTGGTAAATGAGGGTTCCTGTGTCCTTCCAGCCTTTCTAGCAGTTGTTACTGTCATTTTTCGTAGCCATCCACATAGATGTGAAGGAATATCTCACTGTGTTTTGATTTTTTGATTTTCATTTCTCCAATGGCTAATGAAGTTGAGCCTCCTTTGACGTGCACCTAGTTTACAGCTCACCCTTTGAATCTTTGCTCTATTTTCACTTCTTAGTGAAGCCTATCATGATCACCCTGATAAAAACTGATATTTCTCCTAACACTTGTATCTATATAGACTCTTGTTTATATAGCATTTGTTCTCAAATTCCATATGACTTATTTATTATATTTTTAAAAATATTTTTTAGCTGTAGATGGACACAATATTTTTATTTGTTCATTTTTATGTGGTGCTGAGGGTTGAACCCAGGGCCTCACACTTGTGAGGCAAGTGCTCTACCACTGAGCTACAACCCCAACCCCTATTATATTTAAAAAATTTTTAAATGTATTCTAATTTGTTATACATGAGAGCAGAATGTATTACAATTCATATTACACATATAGAGCACAATTTTTTATATCTCTGGTTGTACATAAAATAGAGTCACACCATTTGTGTCATTATCCATGTACTTAGGGTAATGATATCATCTCATTCCACCATCATTTCTACCCCCATGCCCCCTTCCTTACCCTCCCACCCCTTTGCCCTATCTTGAGTTCGTCTAATCCTCCCATGCTCCCTCTCCCAAACCCACTATGAACCAGTCTCCTTATATTAGAGAAAAAATTCAGCATTGGGTTTTGGGGGATTGACTTACTTCACTTAACATTGTATTCTCCAATTTCATCTATTTACCTGCAAATGCCATTATTGTATTCTCTTTTATTGCTGATTAATATTCCATTGTGTATATATACCACATTTTCTTTATCCGTTCATCTACTGAAGTGCATCTAGGTTGCTTTCACAGTTTAGCTATTGTGAATTGTACTGCTATAAACATTGATGTGGCTGTGTCCCTGTAGTATGCTGTTTTTAAGTCCTTTGGATATTTATTATATTTATGTTGATTGTCTGACTTCCTCACTTCACTGGGATCCAATTGTGAAATAAAAGTGGGAGCAAGGATCTTGCTCTTCCCATTAATTATATTCCAAGAGCCCAGAACAGTGTTTGGTAAAAAAAAAAAAAAAAAAAAAAAGAACACATTCAATAAATATATGTAGAATAAATTAGTGAAAGAAAAGAAAATAAGATGCAGCAATGAATAATTATGGTAAACTAAAAGCATCTAATTAGATATTGGGTAGAGCAGCTACTGCTCCGTGTCCTCTCCACAGGGGACATGCCAGCATTGTGGCTGTTCTCTGGGTTTGGCCACTTCTAGATTAGTGCTTCTGAACTACCGTATAATAAATATTCAAGGGCACATGTAGGACATGACACATATATGTCTTGGAATGATTTATAGAGTCCTTGGGAGTTTCCCTGAGCTTTTTTTTTTTTTTAACTCTCGTCTTGGGGAGAAGATGGTTTGTAGGTTGACAAGCATATTTTCATTTCCATTGAAACCATAACTGGACTGAGAACCTTTAGCCATTACTTTTATCTCTAAGGTAAGGCATTTTATTGGTATAATGAAAATATTCATTGGGGACTATTTTCTATTAAGTGCTAGATAGAGCTGGGGAAGACATTACTCATAAAATAGCTATGACTATTAAGCCTGATGATAACATGCTGTTCATAAGCCAATATCTATATCTATATGGACTTAACGACAAAATATCAGACGATGTGGCTCTCAGGGTTTGTTATGGGGTTTAATACATTATTGTACCATCTTTGTTTTCTTTTATCTATCCCAGTAAGCATTGGTGTTAATATAGGAACTGTGCATCATAAAAAAAATAATAGAGACTTTGTAGAAATGTTAATCATTTTTTAAAATAAAATTTTCAATGACTGATGCTGTTAGGAACAAAACATTTTCTTCCCTCATCAGAGAGAACAGATTATTTATAATTATTTTATTGGTAAGAATGCTTTTGATCTACTGTACACATTTATGAGGATATTAGCTTTTATTTGGTTATTATGTATTCTTAACCAGCTCTTTGTGGCATATTCATGCTGAAGTGTTCCTTGAACTTGTGAACTCAGCTAACTTATCTGTCTAGCATAGTTTGTGAGGCTCTTTTGTAAGCATTTTAGTTTTGGCACAGGAATAAAACAAAAACCCAGTTATAATCTCAGAGATGTAATGCTCTATGCAAAAAACAACAGAGTATTACGGCAAAGAAAGCTTTTGGAATTTTAGTTATGGAAATCAATAGTCACCAAAAATATAACTTTAAATTTTAATTGCCAAATTCTCATTTGCTTATGATTTTGCTGTCCTCAGAGCTATCAATTTTTCAGTAGTAAGATTGGAGTGGGCTCCTTATTGCAGGATAACTAATAAAGCACAAGTGACGGGTGGGGTCTTCTGACCAGTGGCCAAGGAAAGTGTGTTGCAAATCAGACATCACTAATCAGATTAGGCACTAAGCTCAAGGACTAACGACTGGCCCAGCTTCTTCCTTCAGATATCATGTTGGTCTGCATTTAGAGGAGTCATCTGACCTCAGTAGCTTAACACAGTGTGTATCATTCATGTTCAATGGCAGCACCATGTTGGAAAACACTAAATAAACAATTGAATGATGAAGTAAGCACTTCAGTTACAAAAGACACATTCAGCTAAGCCTCTCCAATATTGGGATTTCTTACCTCTCCACTGCACTCATTTGCCATCTGGTTAAGCTTTTTAAAAGCTTTCAAGAGCACCAACAAACAACCCAACTCAGTCAATGTTTAGCCTACGTATCTATATGTCCACATCTTTTGTGATTTGGGTGTTGCCATGATCCACCACCATTTCCAACACTTCCTCAACCCTTAACGCTACTGCGTCCATGGTTCACAGCATTCTTCTATGGATTAAAATGATAGAAAAGAGTTAGATGTGAGTGGTAGGAATATGGAGATTAAGGGGTAAATTCTACAGATTTACGATACATGCTTGGTCTCAACATGTTTTTTTTTAACTTAATAAGTTGTTTTATTTGTTAGTTATACATGACAGTAGAATGCATTTATGCACTTTGATAGATCATACATAGATGGGGTATAATTTCTCATTTTTCTGATTGTACATGTTGTAGAATCACATTGGTCATACAGTCGCATATGTACATAGGTAATAATGTCTGTTTCATTCCACTTTTCTCCCTATCACCATATCCCCTCCCCTCCCTTCATTCCCCTCTAACAAATCTATAGTAACTATTCTTCCCTAGCAACCCCACCCCCTTATTGTGAATTAGCATCCACATATTAGAGAAAACATTCCGCCTTTGGCTTTTTGGGATTTTCTTACTCCGCTTAGCATGATATTCTCCAACTCTATCCATTTACTGGCAAATGCCATAATTTCACTTTTTTTAAAGCTGAGTAATATTCCATCAAATGTATATACAACATTTTCTTTATCCTTTCATCTATTGAAGGGCATTTAGGTTGGTTCCATAGTCAACATGTTTTTATTTTATTTTTTAGACATCAATATTTTATTAGTTTTTTGACCACCTAGAGAGACTTATGAGTTAAGTATGATTTTGAAGACATTTTAAATTTTTTCTGTTTACCCAATTTAATTTGAACTGTTTTAAATCATATGAATTGAAGGTATTAGGATCCATGTTTTTTAAAAAATATGAACATTTCTTATATATCTGCCAATTTTTATATCATGTACATGAGATATAGGCACACACACAACAACACAATATACAGTGTTCACACATATAAAAGTAAAGACCTTGTAACTTTTTGTAGGTGAATCTACATAGCAATGTTACAAATGTTTAAAAACCTCACAGTTGAATAAAATTTAGGATTGATCAGAAAAAATATTAACCTAAGTGCATAGGACCAAAATCATGAGCTCAAAAAAATATGGAATTTAAGAAAAAACAAGAGTCTTAGAAAAATGACCAGCTGGTAATCATTAAAGTACCATTCAATGTACTTTTGGTTTAGTCAAATAATTTCAGGTAAAAGGAACTTTTACTTTTCCCCCCTAGGGTCTGAGACTGGTCTCCTACTGAGCTTCCATTTGCAGTTCAATGTAAGTCCTGGCTGAGGAGTCAACATGTTTTTAAAGAAATAAAATCACTCTGGCCCTGCTCTGACTAAAGAAAATAGCTCATAGTAAAGAGCATGTTATTCTCTGGGCTAAGTGTATCTACCCAAGACTCCTCCTCTGATAAAAGGAGGAAAACTTAACCTGGCCTAAGAATCCAATGAAATCTGTACAAAACATGTTCTATGTAAAACACTCAAAAAAAAAAAAAAAAAAAAACCCAAGATGACCCAAGTTGCCGTTAGGTCCTAGACATATTATTTAGCTTATTATAATTATAAATTTTCACCTCTGTGGGTTTCGCTTATACATTTGTGAGTAAGACATATGCACTAGGGATTTTGAACTCTGATGCAATCCAACTGTCAATCAAGAATTAGCAGATGGTGCTCAGGCAGGACCCTCTGGAAACTTCCCCTTAAAATCCAAATAAAGCAGGGACACAAAGAAGGGAGTTGTCCATCTCCTCTTTGAGATGACTGACCTACTGCCTTCCTTGAGGATGCTTCTCCATTTTGATTCTCTTCGCATAAACTTTGCTACACTTTTATGTCACCTTGTGTCTGGCTTAAAATCTTGTTTTGTGAGCTAAGAACACAGTACAACTTCTGGTACCAAAAACATTCTTCTTTTAGGTATGTCAATAAAATCAATCAGGTTATTCTGAAGTCTTTCACATTCTGGGTATGATTCCTTATTTTTAAGTTGCATTTGTACTTTTTATTTTTTTACATTTTGGATACTTCCAAAATACCTTAAACTTTTATTCTCCCCATCTTTTAGAGTTAAGCTACACTGGGGAATAACACATTTATCTATAATCAATTGTGTCTATGAAGTAGTCTGCAGTTTTTATAAATTAACTGAGGTGCTGTATTATGATACACTGAAAATTGTCCTAATAGTCTAAAATTCTGTAATTTTTCTGATAAGACTGGGCCTCAGGATACTCATTATTCTCTTCTTAATCAAGTCAGCTGATGGCCGAATTATGATAGTGACATGACTTATTTTTTGAAATCACTGATTTTTTAATTTGTTCTAATTAGTCATACATAACAGCAGAATGCATTTCGATTCATTATACACAAATTGAGCACAACTTTTCATTTGTCTGATTGTGCACAATGTAGAGTCGCACCATTTGTGCAATTATACATTTACCTAGGGTAATGATGTCCATCTAATTCCACCATCTTTTCTACCCCCATGCCCCCTCCCCTTTGCCCAATCTGAAGTTCTTCCATTCTCCCCATAACCTGCCCCCATTGTGGATCAGTATCCACTTATCAGAGGGAACATTTGGCCTTTGGGTTTTGGGGATTGGCTTACTTCACTTAGCATGTTATTCTCCAATTCCATCCATTTAACTGCAAATGGCATAATTTTTATTCCCTTTTAATGCTGAGTAATATTCCCTTCTGTATATATACCATAGTTTCTTTATACATTCATCTATTGAAGGGCATCTAGGTTGATTCCACTCTTTAGCTATCATAAATTGAGCTGCTATAAACATTGATGTGGCTGTGTAACTATAGTATGCTGTTTTTAAGTCTTTTGGGTATAGACCAAGGAGTAAGACAGCTAGGTCAAATGGTGGTTCCATTCCAAGTTTTCTAAGGAGTCTCCATATTGCTTTCCAGATTGGTTGAAATTTGCAGTGCCATCAGCAATGTATGAGTATACTTTTTTTCCACATCCTCGACAACACTTAATGTTGCTTATATTCTTGGTAACTGCCATTCTGACTGGAGTGAGATTAAATCTTAGAGTAGTTTTGATTTACATTTCTCTAATTACTAGAGATGTTGAACATTTTTTTCATGTATTTGTTGATCAATTGTATATCTTCTGAGAAATGTTTGTTCAGGTCCTTAGCCCATTTATTGATTGGATTATTTGTTTTTTGGTCTTGATTTTTTTTTTTTTTTTGACTTCTTTATATATCCTGGAAATTAGTGATCTATCTGAGGTGCATGTAGTAAAGATGTTCTTCCACTCTGTGGTCTCTCTCTTTACATTATTGATTGTTTCCTTTGCTGAGAAAAAGCTTTTGAGTTTAAATTCATCCATTTATTGATTCTTGATTTTATTTCTTGTGCTTTAGGGGTCTGGGTAAGGGAATCAGGACCTAATTCAACATGAGGAAGATTGGGCCTACTTTTTCTTCTATTAGGCACAGGGTCTCTGGTCTAATTCCTAGGTCCTTGATTCACTTTGAGTTGAGTTTTGCGTGTGGTGAGACATAGGAAATCACCGACTTTACTGGAATTTTGTCATATCTACAGGGAAGTTTTATTTTTCCAAGGCCCTTTGTTTACCAGCATTACAGCCCCTCTTCAACTGAAGTAGATATTTAGAAGGGAATTTATTTTTGCTTTTGTAACCAAAGGCTAGACTGTGGGTCTCAGATTCTGTCATCACAATGCTGGATGTTCGCTCTGTTCTTTGATCTCATTTCATCAATCTTATTCATTGATATTGTCGATGACTTCATTCATGTATCCTTGGACGATGACTCTAAAGAGTTGCAAATTACATCATCTATGTGGCTTGGCACACTAGAAGAGGGAAAGACTTCTCTCTCCCAATTTCATAATCAAATCTCTGTAAATTTGTCCCATTTGTGAACTACTTACTTTGTGTTTGGAGAATGGAATACTTTGACTGGCCTGTGTGGACCACTTTGATGAAATGGCAGAGAACTACAGAGCCACCTTAAGGCATATGTAAAGAGTAGGAGCACTTTCTCCAATGCAAATGGGGAACTTTCACCAGTTAGATGGCAAAAGCCCTCTGGGAATAAAGTAAACAAAGAGCTACCTATACGTATAAATGAGCTACACCCTGCCATGACTGGAAAGGCACTTATGATTTTAGCTTTTGCCCTATGTATGTATATGTCTAAAGTACTTGTGAAATTATCTGAAAATATAATACTTAACCAAAAAAAAAAAAAAGTTCTATTATGGGCATTGGCAAATTACAGCAATGTGCCAAATCTCCATCCCTTCCTCCTGCCTGTGTATATAAAAACAAACAAACAAACAAACAAAAAAGGGAATTTATTTTATCAGAATAGCTGTACCCATTCTGATTCTCTCTATGGCCCCTTTTCTCTACAACAGGAGAATTGAGTAGTTGTGACAGGGATCATTTGGCCTATAAAGCCAAAATGTATTTAATATCTAGTCCTTTACAGAATATGTTTGCTGCTCTTTTCTGTTCAATTGAGTGATCTCTAGCAAGCAAATACGACAAGGAAGAGAATGATGATTAGTCTGATTGGCCAAATCAGTAAAGGCATCAATATGGAATATTTTTCATAGCCAAGTGATCTTTAGCTTGGCTGAACAAACTGAGACTAATTTATTGAAATTAAAACTTGTCCTGTCTCCCTCTCCAACCTCAGAGAATAAATCTGGTCTGAGATATTCCCAGGAGTAGGAACCAATGGGTGGCAAATAGAGATTTTCTGGATAAGGACGTGGATAGAGAGTGTAAAGATACTCCTTGGGATGCCAGGTGGCGTCTCCCATGATGTCAGCTGGGGAAGAAACAGAACTGAGATTACATCTGGAATTTGTCGACTCCTTATGTGCCCCTTCATGTGATAACGTCCTGATGTCAGAATTTTGTGTGTGTCTGTAAGTACATCTGGTGAAGTGTCGGTCAGAAAAAAAATGGAGAGGAGCTTGTTTTAATCATTTATTAAACATACATTAAGTCACTTTTTAGAGTTTTAGTTTGGTTGTCCTTGACTAGGAGACATTTCTTGACCTCAAGGAATTCAAAAGTCAACTATGAAATCTTGCAGTGCAACTGGATGCCTTCGGGGAATGATACATCCACTCCATAACAAGACCAGACATAAAAATCACCCTTAATACCACCTTCTTTCTCACTCTTGTCAAATCTTGTCAGTTTTACACCCAAAATACCTCTCAAATCATTCTCCCCCCCATGTCACCCCAGTCAAAGAAGTGTTCCTTGCCTGTGCTTTGCTCTGTCCCCTGAATGCTCTCTCTCCTCTCTTTCCTGTGATTTCCATTTGATTCTCTCCTCTGCCTGCACATCTCTGTCTCCTAAGTACTGAAAACATCACCAGGCTCTCCACTGCTGAGCATGGTCTTCAGGCCCTGCTCTGTCTGGCTCCACATGCTGCCTGCTTCTTCTCACCCTCCTCACCAGCCACATGGACCCTCTTTCCATTCCCTAAAAGAGTGATAATTCTTTCTCCCCTCTCTTCATTTTCCTCCTTTGCTCACCTACTTCCACCTACACTGGGGATCATTTAAGTTGATTTCCAGCTCAGGATTTTTTTTTTCCTTGCAGTTCTCTCTGCTCGAATGTTTAGATCTTCACATGATAGTCTCATTCTTCACATTTCCATCTCAGTCCAAATGTCATTTTCTTGGAGAGATTTTCCCAGCTAAGCAATCACTCTCTACCATATCATCCCAGTTCATTTCTCTGGTAGTGCTTATAACTTTCTTTGCCCTTGCCTTTTTTAATTTCCATTTTTTTTTTTTGGTCCATCTCCCTATCAAAGAAAGCAACATGATTACATATATTCCTAGGACTTCGCAAGATACAAGGATGAGTAAATGAATGAAAATGGTGGAATTCCATGGCCTCGCCCTAGAATCTCCATTTTTAAACCAAATTTATGATAAGTCAGTATACTTGAGTAATATATGTTCAGGAATAAGTAAGTTTGAATTCAAAACTCCATACTTGCTAGCTGTATAATCTTAGGTTCTCCCCTGAACTACTCTATGCCCCAATTCTCTCATGCTATAAAGGGGGTCATAATCATATTATCTTATAGAAATATTTATGAGAATTACATCAATTATTATAAGTAATGAACTAAAAATACTGCCTCACACATGGCTATCTCTCAGTATTTATCATTACTGTTGTATTGATATTACATACTAAAATGAATCAAATAAAAGCTTTTGAACAAAATGGCTGAGACTGTAATTTTAAGTAACAAAGTGTAAAACATTGAAATAATCTTTTCTGAAAACTCTTTTTAGTTAAATAAAAGTTGTGTATATTTATGATGCACAACATCATGTTTTGAAGTGTGTCTCTGTATGTATGTATATATGCTAAATTAATTTGCTTATCATTTTTTGTGGTGTGAACACTTGATATCTATTCTTTCAACAATTTTCAATAATGATATACTATTATTTAGATCATCATGTTGTACAATAGATCTCTTAAAATTATTTCTCCTAACCAATATTTTTATCCTTTGACCAACATCTTTAAATTCTTGCAAAGATTCAGAAAGGATCTTAATGCTGACTAAAATATTAAGACCTAATATTTTCTTAATGTTTTAAAAGAATACATCCTTGTGGCAAATCACATTACACTCTTAAGAATTGGTTTAAGGATGCAAGAATGGAGGTACTATGAGGTTCACAGGCTTGCCCAGTGTCCCTGTTTCCTGACCCATCAAGTCAAACCTCACAGGCCGACCAACTCTAGGTTCAGAACTTTTTCATCATTCTGCATCTCCTGCAGTTTGTGATAATATGCAGCGTGCAGCCTTCATTTGTATTGAGGATATTAGCAAAGTAGGAGTCTCTCTTAGATAAGAAAACTGGAAACATTGTAAAAAGTTTTTTTTTAAAGTTTTCATTTCTGTATTTTTTTTAAACTTCCTGTACTTACTTTACAGTGTTGTCTGTCTTCATTCGGATTGATAGGTGTGGGGGGCACTGCTGTAGTTTTGAGTCCTCACTCTCTCCAAAGATCCAAGACTGACCTTGACTGTACCAATATACTGGCTTGGCAGAAGCAAATTCTTGGGAGTTACATACCAGTGATGACTGTTAACAATGGTTCTCTTGGACTTGAAGATATATCTGAAGATAGGACCACACACAAAGCAAAACTAATGACTCATTCTTTATCTCAACCCAGTTTTTGGCTTTGGTGCTGTTGAGAACAGCAGAAGATGGAACAGAGAGGGTGAGTGATGAAGCATTGATGCTAATAACTTTTGACTTGCACGGTCCTGCACCCTACTCTGGAAACCAGTTCATCCCCCTAACCTATCTCACACAGGCAGGAAGATAGCCATCAGATAATAACTCTGAATTCTTTGTCACTGAAGCCAATTCTGAACTGGTGGTCTGAAGAGAAATTCTGTATTGAATTACCAACTGGTTCCAACAGATTCATTTCCAAAAGCAATTAGGGATAATGGAATGCTCAATCCTTCAATATAGTACCAAATTCCAGATTTTTCCAAAATGAAAAATTAAAGCCCAGTTTCCTTGCTTACAACTCCCAATTTTTTGAGCATTGAAGAAATCTATTTGCAAAAGGTAAAGTACACCATTATGTGAATACAGGATGCTTCCATTCCCCTTCCCTCCCTTTCTGCTACTATTCAGCAGAGTACTGGGAGAAGTTAAGACATTAAGAGGTTGACGATTCTTGATAAGTATTTAGCTGAAAGAGTCTCTCTCCCCAATATCTATATAAAAGGACATCTTGGCTTTGTACTTCAGTGGCAGCTACATGTATTGCCGTTTTAAGAATCTGAATCAAACACTTTTTAATAGTTATCTCAATTGATTGAGTAGAAAGGCAATGCTATCTGCCAGACTAAGACACTTGGCACTATTTTTATCAAAGGAAGAGACAACATTCTGTTTAGACAAGATGAGGTAATGGCAATTGTTTGCAATGAGAGGACCCTTTCCTAATTGTTAGCACATGACTGGGAAATGTTCTGACTTGGCTTGGTGATGCCTTGGGAACTAACAACCCGAGGCATATATCTGAGAATGAAATATCCAAGCAGGGATAATGTATCACTTCTTAAAATTGACCAGAATCATTTCTTATTAGGCTTGCAATTCTCTACTGGTCATAACTCCAGGATGGTTAACAGAAGAGACTGACTATACCTTATACCAACGAGGACCAGATGGAGCCTGGTAAAGCAAGCTGAGGACACATGTGTTGGAGAAGCTCATACTAAGATTATAAGCTATTTTTGTTGGCTTGAAAAAAAAGAACCACAATGATCATGTTTTTTAGCCAATTCCTGCATTAAGTAATTTCTTGAAGAAATTGTATCCCTGTTATTTTGCTCTTTCTACCAGATAAGTTCCAAATGAACAACCCGTCTCAGATCCTTAAAAGTCAGAAATGTTATTATCATGTAGCTCATTTAAATGAGTCGAAGGTTTGTGCTTTCCCATTCCAGGAGTAAAAGAACTGCCTAAGTTAATAATTTCTGTCAACCAAAGTTGGTATTTTCCCTCTTCTTTCATGCTCTATTAGCCCTGTTTAAGAAAAAAGTGTTGAGGGTTAATTGCCATGCTGTATTCAGGGTGGAAATGCCACTTTAAAAGAACCAATAATGGCTGTTCATGAGCTGCATGATAACTTGCAAATGAATGTGAGAGCATTATATCTCCCAGCAGGAATGAAAATTTGAAATCTGGCCAGATAATATGAATCAAAAGTTGATCCCTAACCTTTCCAGCCCCAGGCTTTAGAGAACTTCATCTGGAATCTTCATCCAACTAGGAAATTGATATATCCAGACTCATATTGAAGTATATGGATTTGCATCCAAGTCATGAAGGAATAATGAAGAATGAAGGAGAGTGGGAGCAACCAGGCAATTATGGGCTCTGGTGCTAGATATTTGCACTTGAACACAGCTGTCAATTTGCTTAACTGACAATTTGCTTAACTTATCTGATGCTCTCTTTGCTTAGAGGAGTGAGCAGTATAGGAAGTCTGGTAAGTGTTGATGCTAAACCCACCGGCCTGCCTTCAAGCCAGGCTTTGCAATCTACTGTGGCTCCATGGGGCACCATGGCAAATTCTTTCAGTGACAGTCCCTGGCCCTTGATTTTCTCATCTATAACAGGAGGACAATAACAAGACTTATTTTAGAGGGTCACTCTGAGGATTATGCTCCTAAATAAAATACTTAGTGCAATGCTTGGTCCTTCATAGTTGGAAGCATGGAAGTTGGTACAGTTAACCTTCTAGACTCCAGCTCATCAGGGAAAAAGAGAATAAAGCTGGAAATCTGTTCATGCTTGCAAAACTCTGCTTCTTTTAATTGATCAAACACTGGTGTGTGTGTGTGTTTTTTTTTTAATCACCCTGGAGATCAGATTTTATAAGCCATCATTCCAGTTAGCTGTCCCAAGAGGCTGGAAATGGGAAACAGTTTAAAGGGCAACTGGCCTGAGGATTTAACAATCTACTTTTTTATGAAAACTTTCAAGGTTCTAGGAGGGGAAGTGGCATCTCCCATGCACACCAGAATGGTGATTCCATTGTACATCAATTCACTGGGCTGTTCCCTGATAATAACTTGAAAATCAAGATGTCTTGAGTGAAGATGTTTTCATTTCTGAATTGTTTTCCCTTTGTCACAGTCTTCACACTGACCACTGAAGATTGCAATTCTTTCAGGAGAACGAAGACTAAATTCCTTAACCCAGTCTATGCAGCCTATATGGTTTGGTCTCTGCTACCTCTAATGAAGGCACCCTCACCTGGCCCACAACACCCCTTTATTCGTTCATTTGGCAAATATTTATCAAACACTATATGATGGCAGCTTATGTTCTAGTGGAAGAAACGTGTGGGGGGAAAATGCAAAACGTTATGAAGGAAAATATTCCAGAATGAGGGAAAGCAAAAGAAATTCTTACATTAGAGCAAGTGAGATTCAAGCTATGATCAAAAACAGTATGGGTGTGTGTGTCAATCTTAAGGCTCTCAAGATTTCACTATTCACAGAATAATGGATGTTCCATGCTGATGAAACAAACAAACAAACAAAACAAAAAAGAAAACAGCAGCCCCAAGGCAAGGGGTGTTTGGCACGCTCAGGAGTGGGAAAGGGGTAGGATGAGGTTGCCAGTACGGGCCTCACTCTCACTTTCCAGTCTAGGAAGCTGAGATTTGGAGAGGCTCTATAACAGAGCTAAGGACATGCAGGAGAGAACGGCAGAACTGGGGTCTCTGCTCTAAATCCTGGGTTGCACTTTGTGCAACATAGTTCAACACTGAGGGTTGCTACGGTTGGGTGTGAGCTCCCCCAAAGCTCCTGTGAATGCAGGACTGTTCGGAAGTGAAATGATTAGATTATGAGAGCTGGAACCTAATCAGTCCATCCTAGTTTGAATGGTCTGACTGGGTGGTAACTGTAGGCAGGTGGGGTAGGGATGGAGGAGGTGAGTCACTGGGGGCGTATTCTGGAAGGTTGTTCTTCCTGTATCCTCCTCTTCCCCTTACTCTCTCTGCTTTCTTGCTGCTGTGAGGGGAACAGCTTCTCTCTGCAGCCCCTTCCCCCATGATGTGCTGCCTTACCTGGTCCCAGAGCCTAGGAGTCAGCCATCTATAGACTGAGACCTTTGCAACTATGAACCCCACATAAACTTTTCCACTTCCTACTTATTCTTGTTGAATATTTTGGGCACAGGGATGTAGAAATAGCAGGAGGGAGGACAAGGAAGCTCTTTCTTCTTCCTTTAGTTCTTCACCCCAATAACAAACCAATCAATGTATTTGCATATCTCTTAATTTCTTCTTGCATGTTGTTTTATATGATTTCTTGTCTCTTTTGCTTTTTTATGATTCTAAACATCAAAGCTTCCCATAACATTTTGCTGCTGGAGAAGAATCTTATGGACTGATGTATTATTGTGAATTTTTCTCCCCTTTTTTTTCAATGCAAGAGTCACTTATTCCCTAACGCAGACTTATTCCCAAATGAGACTACCTCATTTGGTGGGCACAGCAGCTCATGGGATAAGCTCATTTTCATGCCTATCCTATGTACCAATTTTCTGTGTTATGACATATGGAACAAAAGATAATCTTTGTTTTCTTGCCCCTTTCCCTCCCACAGTTATGTAACTCACTCTACCCATGATTATTGTCAAGCTAAAAATGTCACAAGATCAACTCAACCCAAGCATTGGTGTATACATTTTCTAGAAAATTGCAGACTTCACTTTGGCTAAGTGGGTAAGCTAGATTTTTTTCTCCTTTTGCAATGCCCTTGGTGGAGGTGCACAATTATCATGGGTTTCATACAGAGTTATGATAATATAAGTCCAACATGATTGGGGGAAAAAGGATATTTTATAAGGGAGGAGGTTATTAAGAATATAGTTAACTCATTCAAAAAATTTTAAATGGGCAAAATGGTCAAGTGACTGATTAAAACACAAAGTGGTATATTGAATACCATTTGATGTCAGAGACCGATGTCTGTCCTTCCATTGACTTCTTATGCATGGCTCTCTCTTTCTCAAATCTCTGAAGATAGAAAAGTATTGTTATTCATTTTGACTGAAATATGGACATTACTAATTTTATTGAATGGCTTAAATCTGCCATGCTGTGTGTGGTACAACAGTTCTAGGAGAGTAAGATTTTAGTTCAAGAAATCATTTTCTGTCAATGATTTGCCATATGTATTCTGCACCACCTGACCTGAGCGATGTGTCATGTACTATACTAGTGTGAAAAGCTGGGCTATTTTCTTATATCATAAAATATCACTCCCAAATCCCAGCGGATTTGTGGTTTATAGAATTGTCTGCAAAAGCTGCAGAAGGTCCTTGTTTTAAAATCATTCTTTGAGTTTCTATTGAAAATTCAAAGACCCCTGATAGAAAGAAGTAGCATGAGACTTAGCAGACACATACATGGAAAAGAGCATTTAGATCTTGTTTTGAGTATTTACACATTCTAGAGGTAATTAAATGACAAATGAGTATAAAGTCTTCAGTAATATATATTGATTTTTTAGTGAACAGACTCTTAAAGTAATGGGGGAGATGATGGCTTGTTTTCTTACTAGTATTTAGAGTCATTTGGACGCAGGAAGGCAGAAATGATGTGTCTGCTATTTCACTGGCTTGACTAGACCTAATTAGGTATTGATTCTGGACTCTGTGCACAGTAGGTAGTGAGAAACACCAAAGGAAGACAAGGTCCAAGGCTTCTTCAGCTTTGCCACAATAAATTGTCGAGTTACAATAAGAACTCAGTGGTTTGTGATTTCTTCAAAGAAAATGGGCATCATTTAAATAGAAATGCTAAGACAATATAGTAGTAGTCAGTTTAAATTCAAAGGACACCTGAAGAATACTTCCAAGTATAATCAATTATTTGCTTCTAGATATAGACCCCAATCATATCCAGACTATAATAGTTCTAAAGGAAAACCTCTGGATGATTGGATAAGAATGATTTATAATTGGTATACTCATTATTTATATATCTCTTGCAAGAGATATTTTTTTCCTGTAGAGTTTGACTATTGCCTCTATATATCCCATACCCTGAACTTACTTAATAAAATTATTCTAAGTGCTATGATTCATCAGTTTTTAAAAATTAGTTTAGGCTAAATAACTGAGGTCTTGATCCTATAAGTATCATCATTTATGCCATTATTCCACTCTCTCTAAGACTATGTGATTGCTCCCCTTTGTAGTTGAATAACATATCAGTTCTACAGAAAAATAAACAAAAAAATTTTAAACACATATATATTATATATTTCTAACACTCCAGATTGTGCCTATGTGGCCCCTGACAGTGGTGTTTACAACCACCTGTATAAAGACAATGTATAGACAAGTGTAGATGGTGGCGATGATATTTTCCTACTTCCCTTCTGGATCTGAAATTATTCAAAGAAAACATAAAAACTTGAAGAAGCCTCAAATTTTGTTCCTGAAATACAATGCTTATCTACATACACATTTCTGAAAAATGCTTTATTTCATAAAGAAAACCTGCCATTGGAGTGATACTTCCTGTACCTCAAGCTGTGTTTTAATGGCATTCTGGATTTTTCATCAATGATTTGACCTCCAATACTAGACTGGAAATAAAGTGGGAGAAGTGCCTCAAAGTGCCCGCTTACAAAGAAACTCAGAGGGACTTGAAACAGTCTCTGTGTATGTTTTTAATTTTCTGGAGGAAAAGAAAGTTCATCGGAAATCAACTTTACAAATGCTTTTCAAAATTTAGTGGATCCAGTACATTCCATCTGACCTGCAAAACTGACATGAAGTCTGCCCACATCTACCTGAGCTATCCTTTTTAAGCCCAGGTATTGAGATATTACTAACATACAAAATCTGTAGATATTCAATCTACACAACAGGATGAGTTTGGAAATAAGTATACAACCGTAAAAACATTACTCTCTATGAATTTGCCTATTTTAGATTTATCCTATAAGTATCATCATGAAATATTTGTCCTTCTGTGTCTGGCTTGCTTCACTTAGTATAATGTTTTCCAGTTCATTCTTATTGAAACAAAAGGCAAGATTTCCTTCTTTTTTTAAAGGTGAATCATATTATATACTTATGTATTATGTACACATTACCTATTATATAACTACACACATATCAGAATATATATTTATGTTATATGTAATTATATATCATATAATATATATTCTATGTGAATTTAAGTTATTATTAGAGTTATAATTATGTAACATAATTAGGTATCTTCCATTCCTTGGCTATCATGAATCATGCTGCAATAAACGTAAGAGTAAATATATAGTTTTTTATACATCTGTACTGCTGTATCTCACCCTTTAGATTCAACTTGAATGGCTTCTTTTAACACCTTTTCTAAGCAGGTCTAGGGATGAGCTCCTCAGTTTTGTTTAGGAGTTTCTTTATCTCACTATAGCACAGTCATGGCAAATAGAATATTCTTAGTTGACAGTTTTTTTTGTTTGTTTGTTTTCTTTGAGCACTTTTAATCTATATTCCTACTCTGCTGATAGTCTTATTGAGGTTGCCTTGAATGTTATATATTGCTTTTCTCAGGATGCTTTCAAAATTCTCTTTGTCCTTGACTTTTGATAATTTAATTTTGATAATATAATGTAGATTTCATTTAGGTTAATGCATTTGGGTTCTTTGGGATTCAAGATTCTCGGTGTCCACTTTCATCTTAGCTTTGGGAAGGTCCAGCCATTGTTTCTGTCCTCTCTCTTTCTCTTTACCTTCTCAGACTATCCTAGTATGCATATTGTTTTCCTTAGTGTTCCAGAAGTCCTGCAGGCTTTCTTCACACCTTTGCATTCTTTACTCTTCTTGTTCCAACAACAGTAATTTCAAATTACATGTCTTGAAGTTCACTGATTATTATTTTTGCTCCATCAAGTCTGCTACTGAACCTCTGTATTTGCATTTTTTCAATAGTCATTGAAAATCCAGTCATTGTATTTTTAGCTCCAGAACTTCTGTTTGTTTATTATTATTATTATTTTTAACAGCTCCTATCTCTGTTGAACTTCTTATTTCGTTCATGTTTTGTTTTTCTGATTTTTCTTAAAGGCCTCTCTGTGCTCTCTTGTAGCTTACTGAGCTCTCTCAAGATTTTCCCTAGCTTTCTATTGAATCCATTCATGCATCTCAAGTCAGTAGCATCAAAGAAGGCTATCAATTTTGATCATCTGGGATAGCAATAAGGTCATTTCTAGACATGGAAAACTCAGCATATGAAGTTAGTGTAGAAAGTCTAAGTTGGAAGGTATTTCTATTTTCTGCCACATAGTGATTGAGTTAACCTGAACCTATTCACTAAAATACTCATATATAAATTATGGATAAATTATAACAAAAATATGTATTTTTAGATTTATCTCACTTAATAGATTTATCTCACTTAATAGATTTATCTCACTTAAAAGAAAGAAATGAAGAGTCTAATATTCCATATATGAAGTGAAAAGGCAATGTAGTCCACTGATTAGGGACACAGCTCTGGGGCAAGAAATCTGGGTCCAAATCCTATGTGCCAGTCCACGATTCATGACTCTGCAACAAAGCAGACTAGCTGGCAAAATTCCTTGTTACAATGGAAGTTAGAAAATTAGTAGAAATGAATAAAAATATAAATACTGCACGTTTCATTATCACATATCCAAAGTGCTATGCCCCCAGAAATTTAGAGTCTTTATGTATTAGAAAAAATGATGAAAAGTGAATGATTTCAGAATATGAAGAATATGAGTAACAAATAATAGAGCAAAACTATGGAAAAAAGAAAAATGTGATAATGAAGATAAAAACAAAAATTAATGAAATAGAAGCATGGAAATAATGAAAAGGATTAAACAAGATGAAAGTACATTAAAATAAGGATAAAGACCCATTTTCTGACAAGATTTAGCTAGGTAAAAGAAAGAATTTTGGAATATAAAGGGCAAAATACGGGGCTATACAGACTTGTTTAAATACGATAAGTGAATACAAGAAAATTAAAGGAATTATATGTCAACTCACTTAGAATTTGGAAGATATATGTCTGTATGTGTGTTGTGTGTGTAAGGATGTTTTGGACTCCAAATAAGACAGGATCTGGGACAGAGCATCATGTTTTAGCCCATAAAATAAGAAGTGCAGAAGCTGGGTGATTCAGGGTTAATTCAGGATTGCAAGTGTGTGGCCTGAGACTTGGGGTCCACTCATCTTTCCTCTCTGCAATGTTCATTGTGTGGATGGTTCTCTGCACAATCTCAAGACCATGGTAGGGAATAGTTAGCATATCCAGAGGCAGAAAATGGATGAGTCCCTGACACATTCTTTTTCCAGAACCCTCAAGCAGAATGTAATTCATGTGTCATTGGCCAGGGTCAGGTCACTTATCCATGTTTAAACCAATCCTGAGACATATAATAGAATAACTATGGTTTGTTCAGACTAATCAGAATTCACCCTTGGGATTGGGGAGCAGTTCAGCCCACAAACTACATGACCTCTGTGTACTTGAACACAATCTATTTTCTCTTAGTCAAACAGAACTGAAATAATGACTTAGGTATAACCTGCAGCACTGGCATATAAAGAAGAAAACATGAAATAATTTTTGTATTTACAGTAAAAACAATGGATAAAATTCAACATTTAATTTTGAGTAAAAACACCAATGATGAAAATCACTTAAAAAATGAGAAATGGAAAATAGATCCCATGCTTTTACAATTATGTCAAAATGAATCCTAATGTTATATATAATTAAAAAGAACCAATAAAGAATAAATAAAAACCTGTTCTGAGTATGATTAAAAATTGAGAAATGAAAAAAAAAATTGTATGATAAAGATGATCTTCTCAAGCCCTTGAAATCTTTAAAAAATATTCCTTTATGTTCAGGAACTAATCAAGAATATCAGTTTTTTTTCCACTTTAATTTTAAAGCATATCCTCATCAGAAATCTGAAATGAAATGGATAGAAATTTTATTATAAAGATTGGCTAGAAAGAGAAATTTTCCTTTTGTAGAATTATGATTATGTGCATAAAAATTGGTAGAGAAAATATTACCAAATTAGTATCATGTATTAACTGGCTTACAGGATTTCTGGATATTAAAAAATGTAACTAAAAAAGTACAAAAAGGTTATAATTTATATTAGTAATAAAAGCAGTAGAATAGCTGCCAATAAATCTTTTGATATGTTTATGGAGAAAATTATAGAATATTATTTTAGAATAAAATTTTATTTTCCTAAATTCCTACATAAAAAAGTAAATAAACACACCAGCTTTATAGGATTGTTTTAAAGATTAAACGATACAATTTGTATAAATCATTTAACATGTTTCCTTGCTTAACAGTCATTCAAAAAGAAGTTTTAAAATAATTTTTATAGGAATGTTTCATTATTTTAAGAACTTATGAAATATTTCCTAAGAGTTCTGGAGTTGTTTTTTCAAAGCAATTATAAATCACAGGCTGGCATTTATATTTTTCAGCTAACTTAAATCCAATACCCCTTCTTTGATTCAAAACAAAGCTAGATCTTTCCCTTTGCTGTGAATTCTCTCAATGCTTATGGACACGGTGTGTCCTATGTTCCCTTCCAATTCACTTTTCACCTTTTAATTTGGTATTTATGGGAATGTTTTGTGCTACCCCAAAGAGAGCAAATTTTCCAAATGTGGGGATAATTCATTTTCCTGCTTTTCAATCGCTTATGACATGAGTTATTCATTCATTTACTAGGCAAATACTTTTGAGGGATTACTCAGTGCCAGGCACTAGTCCAGGTTCATGGAATAAGCCAATAAATAAAATCTACAAATCTCCCATCCTCATGGGGATTGCATTTAGAGTGTGTGCACTGTGGGGAGTGTGTGTGTGCTGTGGGGGGTATGTGTGCGGTGGGGGGACAAACATTAAAAAAAAAAAAAAGAAATGGAGAAGCTACTGTGGCAGATTCCTAGCTGTTCTATTTTCCAGGCATACCGCTAGATGAATGTCTCGGGTCCCCTTGCAATTCAGTCCTAGGTGTGCCCAAGTGACTTGTTGATGTGGTTGGAAGTGGTAGATGCCAGGTCTTGGCCAAGGCTGACACATCCCTCTATGTCCGGCTGCATTCTGTTGTCTACTGAGTGGAATGTACCCCAGGGCCATATGGGATGGAGAATGAAAGGAGCTACTCACTGAATCTCCATGTGAGGGAAAGCTGCTCTGTCCCCAGAAACACTGCTTTGGACTGGTTCATGTGGGTACAACAAGATTCTACTGTGTTAGGGTTTTAGATAGTTTTGGTTTTATTTATACTGAAGTCCAGGATATTCCCTGAGTACAAGGAACACACTATGGAGTTGAAGGACTTAGCTATAGGTAAAGTAGAAGGATTCAGGCTGCCCAGGTGTGGTATGATTGCGATTTTCACTGGACTGGTTAGGACTGGCCTCATGAGAAGGTGATTGTGTGAGCTTGTTGGAGCTAACATCCACAGACTGGATGACGTAAACCGAAATTTATTTTCTCACCATTCTGGAACCTGGAAGTTCAAAACCAAAGTGTCAGCAAGGTTGGTATCTTCTGAGGCCTCTTACATGACTTTGCAGATGGCTGTCTCTGTTTTCATGTGATCTTCTCTTTGTATATTCCTGGCTCCTAAGGGCAGCAGGGAGCATGGGCTCAGTCCAAGGCCTTAATGTCCATTCACCCTCCTGAGTGGGTGTATTAGTTTGCCAGGGCTGCTGTAACAAAATACCTCTAATTCTGTGCTGAAACAACAGAAACTCCTGTTCTCACAGGTCTGGAGGTTGTAACTGCTAACTCAGGGTTGACAGGGTTGGTGCCTTCTGACAGTTTTGAGGGAAGGATGTCTTCCAGACTTTTTGGCTTATAGATGACCATCTTTATATCATGTAATGTCCTCTCCAGATGTGGCATCTGTGTCAAGATTTTCTGCCTTATTTCTTTTCTTTCTCCTTTCGCAGTACTAGGAATGGAACCCAGGGCCTTGTACATGCTAGGCAAGTGCTCTACCACTGAGCTACACCCTAATCCACAATTTTCCCCTTTTTATAAGTAGAACAGTTGTAGTGAATTGGGCCTACTCCAATGTCCTCACTTTGACTTACTTGCTTCTTTAAAGACTCATATTTTCAAACACAATCACATTCCAAGGTTCCAGGTGTTAGGATTTCAGCATAGTAATTCAGAGGAGCCACAGTGCAGTCAACACAAGTGACATTTCATGAAGTCTTGAAATAATGGAGAGAGATCTCAGGGTATCTATTGACTCCAGCACTTGGCTGAGGCAGGAGTGTACCTGGCATGTTCAAGTCAGACCAAGGACACTGCCAGGGTATAGTTTTGCATCTACATAAATGAGAAGCCAGTGTAGGGTTTGTAGAAGAGAAGCAACATCCTCTGATGTTAAATCATTTTAAAGTATTTTTGGGGGTGGGTGGGTATGGGGATTGAACCCAGGGGCACTCTACCACACTCCCAGCCCTATTTTGTATTTTATTTAGAGACAGGGTCTCACTGAGTTGCTTAGCACCTCACTTTTGCTGAGGCTGGCTTTGAACTCATGCTCCTCCTGTCTCAGCCTCCCAAGCCACTGGGATTACAGGATAAAAGTGCCAAGCTTTTAAAGTATTTTGATGAGAAAAACTAGAAGTGTAGAAGTGGGGAGATGACTTAGGAGGTATCACTATGAGCCAGATGAGAGCTGAGAATCCAGGATGGTGGTGCAAGTTCAACAAATGACCAGATCTTGCATGTTTGGAAAGCAAGTCAAAGGCGTTTGCTTAGGATTACAATTCAAATGTGGATCATAGGCAAAGAGAGAGGCAGGGACAATTTCAAGGTTCTTAGCCTAAAAAAAAAAACAAAAACAAAAAAACGGAAGGTTTGAAGATGGGATGCAATTGAGATGGAGAGTCAAAGCAGATGGAGAGCTTGTTCTGGACACGTTAAATCTAAGAAGCCTATTAGTTTTATGTTTGTTGAATCACATGCAATTGCTGATATTTAGTTGTGTATAACTGTAAAAATAGCAATTTCACATCATTAAATGTGCTCCAAGTATGGAGATTAGAAGACGGTCTGGGAATCATCAGATAAAGGTGGGTTTTCAAGCCATATGAATAGATCAGATCTCTGTGTTGGTCCAAGTCTAAGCAGGAATCAGTAACAGTACCAATTACCTTAACTGGAGGGGGTACTGTAAAGAGATATTACTGGGTATTGAAAAAGTGAAATGTAGTGTAAGAAGACAAAATGACACTCAGGTGCCACCGTCACTTCAGGAAGCAACTGTCACACCTCAGATGGGGGAGCAGAATGAAGAGATTTGCATTAATAAAATATAAAGGCTTGGAAATGGAGTTCATGGGGCTGGAACTTAGATCTTTGGGAGGGTGTCACCTGGTGCTCCTGAGAAGGCTTATTGAGACAGGTTTTGGAAATGAGGGGTAAGGAGTTCCCCCCAGGGAGACCTTGAAGAACTGCCACTTTGGAATCAGCCACCTCTTCCTGTGTGAGGAGCCCCTGCATGTCCCATGGCCAGTCCTCCATTTCACCTCTTATACCCCTATTGGCAGACCCTCAGTGGGCCCCTGGTGCAGGAGAACTGTGATTACAGAGTTCCTGTCCCAGTGTCACACAACAGTAGCTTAAAGGCAAGACTCAGTGACTAAATAACCATCAGTGTCACTGAAAGTGAGAGTAGGTAGTGTCCCAATTCTGGGACAGTCCCATGAGAAGTCGGGGAGAACAGGAGCAAAGGAGACACAGAAGGAAGGATGCAGGACATGTAGAGAATCCTGGCTATCCCAGTGCCTACCATGTTTCCCAGAACTGTTAAAAATGATGTGCAACATGTGAGAGATCAAGGAGGGTGTAAACAACTTCACTGTCGGATTTAACAGTGAAAAGGAATTGGTCACTTTGACAAAAGGGATTTTTGTATGGTGGGGGTGCTGAAAAGACCTTTTTATTTGGTTTGGTGTTCACTGATGAGAGAACTGGAGTACAGATATTAGAGACTTTGGTATGCACAATATTTTGGGAAGTTTTACTGAAGTAAGGAACAGAGAGATGGGGCAACAGGATAAGTCAGGGTGAAAGTTTTCTTTTGCAATGATAGAAGAAATGGCAGCAGGTTTGTACACTAACAAGGGGAAATGTGATGGAGCCGTTCCCGGAACAGTGTCCCTGGGAGGAGAGGAGGGAGAGAGTCCAGAGCACAGAAGGGACCTGCTTCAGGCTGGAGGACAGAGACCACGTGGCCAGAGCAGGAGGGTCAGCGAATTCACAGGTGCAGATGTGGAAGTGTGCAGAGGTGGCAGTGGAACCTGTCGACATTGTTTCCTGATGGCTTAAACGGTGGCTTGTGTTGTCCATGTCATCAGCTGAGGGTGTGGATGGCAGAGAAGAGAGCCAGAGAGGCAGCAGGCGGGGGCAGGCAGGAGTCAGACCCTAATGCTTAAGAGTCTCAGTTTCTTCATCTTAAACATACAGTTCAATTGTGCAAAATGAGTGCTCTACAATTCCCTTCGAAAGGAAAAATATGATACAGATGTCAGATTTTAAAAATGGCAAAATTCATACAAAATAAAATCAAATCTGTTCTTAGGAAAAAGAGCCATATATACCTATATATAATTTAGAATTTTCCAGAAAGATTTTTCCTCTCTTTTAATGTTGTTGGGAGTCTAACCCAGGGCCTTTTACCTACCACTAGGCAAGTGTGTGCCCTAAGCTGCCTCAGCCCCCCTGAAAGGCTTTTAACAGCAAAAGTTGTTTTATCACTCTTCAATCAAAGTGCATCAAATGGACCTCTCATGCATACGTTCTCATTGGAAAATCTGGGTTAAAAAAGAAATTATTAAGTAGAGAATTCCTTGAAGTTCAGAGATAATGTCTTGTTACATCTTCGGTACTAAATGAGAGAAAGAAGACTTCACATGTGATGGAGTTCAGTAAATTTTTGGAGTAAATAAGTACAACAAGGCTAGTCTCTCAAGTACTGTTTATCAGAGAGACAGCAAGAGATTGAGAGAGAAAGAAAGGGAGATAGAGAATGTATCAGACCCAATAATGTTGGAATGTAAGCCCTTCTTTTTAGATGAATGAAATGTGTCCCCGTGTCCCTTAAACTCTATAAATCTGGCAACAAAATGGCTGATAGCTAAATATATAAGAACATTCTGTCTTCTTTGAGCTATCATTGGTTTTAAAATTATGGGCACATAAGCAGTCCTAAATAATTACTGGTAGAATGAATTCATACATCAGGTTTAATTTTCTTTTTCTTTTTTTTAAACCTTCTTATGGGAAGGACAGATTCTTTGTACCGATAGGTCTTAAATGAGATGCTGAAAGAAATGGCAGCTGAGATTAATGAACAAATAATTACCTCCGTTGGAGAACTAATGTGGGAAGACAGCATGGCCATTTTTATGTTCAGGGCCATGTTAAGTCTGTCTTTGCTGCTAATTGAGAATTAGCTGTCTATAAATTACATGCTCAGTTTTGAGATAAGGGAACTATTCACATTTAGTTCACAATTCTTGCTATTTTTTCTTATCAGATATCCTAGACTATGACTATGTCAGATCATTTTCTGAAAGAAATAATCTTTTTTTTTCAGGCCTAGGAAGAAGGAACTGAAAAATTGTTTGTAATTTATCTGTCATGGTATTAAAGAAAAATGATGTCATTTGTCTTTTATTGTTAACAGCTTTATCGAGGTATAATTTACATACCACAAAATTCACCCGCTTTAAGGTGCAAAATTCAAAGAATGTTAGTGAACTTGCAAAATTATGCAACCATCACTATGATTTTAGAACACTTCCATCGTCCCCTAACGACTCCACCTCCCACTGCCAGTCCATCTTAGTCCCCACTCCCAGCACCGGGAAGACTTCTCATCTACTTTCTGTCTCTGCAGATTTTCTTTTCCTAGACATTTCATATGAATGGGGCACATGCTATGTGGTCTTCTGAGTCAGGATTTGACCTAGCCCAAGGTTCTCGAGGTTCATTCATATTGTAGCATTCATTAGTAGTTTACTGCTCTTTGAATAGTATTCCATTGTTCAGGTATACTATGGGTTTCTGTAGACATTTGGGTTGTTACCACTTTTTGGCTGCAGGTTAAAATTTATGTTTACTCAGAAAGTTCACTATTGCCCACCTTTGCTTTCCTTTTCACATTAGGTTCCATTCCAAGGATGAGCACAGTATAAGGATGCATGAGATTCCATTCCAACTTCCACACTGAAATAAGTGCACCCTGGGATGTGGCCCACTCATTCCTGCCATGGTCTTGCCTTGCCCAACGGCTGACAACTGCTTCTTCCCTCTTCTGCAAAGGGGCTGGGTAGCTCTGGGATGGATGGTCCCTCAGTTATCTCTCACTTGTTCAACTTTCCTCTTAGGCCACTGTGGATTTTAGGGGGAGAAAGAATCCATCCCCTCGCTGCCAGTCTCCTTTAACTGAGTTCTGTTATGTTGACCTTCACCAGGGAGTGTGAGTCCTCTGATTTCTAGAGGATAGGCAGCATGTCTGGGTGAGTACTTTTCTCAAGGTTGGGTCAGGAGCCTGGCACTCCTGCTATTCCCTTTTCCTTAAAAGAATGCTGTTAAGAGTCAGAATCCCATCTCTGCTTCTTGGTGTTAATTGGTGGCCTTTCTATTTTGCGTTGCCATCTCATTTGAACCTCAGTTCTTGTGAACACGTGTTTGGATCCAGGTTTTGTTCCTTCCACTCTGCTGTGAGATTCTTTTTGCTGACGGATGAGGCACACAAGTTTTACATGCTAGTTGTCTTTGAATAAATTTCAAAAGTTTGTTTGTTTGCCTTTTAATTTCCTAACCAAGAAAAGTTGTGTCCAATTAAAACATGAGAAAGTGAAACTATGCTTATGTGTACCAGCCCTGGAAAGACTTTGTAAAGGCTTTCTGGAGTCAAAATCAGTCCCTTATGTGGCAGAGGCAGAAAAGTTTTGTTCTGAGTAGTAGCACTTCATCAACCGTGGGTTGTAGTTTTCTCAAAGCTTGTTGAAACTTCTGCAAAATGCTGGTTCTTTCACTGGTGAAGGAAGGGGACTCATCAGACTATGCACTATGACTTCTAAGAAGCATTGTTCAAACAGGTTTGGAAGTGGCGCACCTCCTCCTTACACACATGCCCTATTGTCACCTTGGAATATACATAGGAATGGTCACACGTTCTGAGTTTAAGGTAAAACACCTTATTTTGAGGGAAAACATCTAACAAGAGTCACCCTAAATCCGGGGCTTCCTGCCTGACTTCAGGCAAGGCAACCCTTTCCTTCTCGGGGTTCTTCAAAGTCCTTTTCACATCTATCCTTCAGCACTTGTGCTATTGCAGTTCACAGTTTGGATTGCAGTTCAGTCTTCCCCATTTGACTTCGAAGTCTTAGAGGATAGGGACTCCATTTCTCTCCTTGCAGACTGGAAATTTTACTTGTTATATAATTGATAGTGCTTTTTTTAAAATTTGTTTTTATTAGTTACACACGTTGGGGGGTGTATGTGAGTAGAAAGGATAGTAGAATGATCGGGCCATTCTTGGCATATGTACATATGTAGTTACATACGTACATATATGTAACTATATGTAAACAAGCGTTGTGATTCTACATCTTGTACAACCAGAAGAAGGAGAAATTATACTCTATTATATATGATGTATCAAAGTGCATTCTACTGCCATGTACAACTAATCAAAACAAATTAAATGAATAGGAGAGATCTTTAAGGACTTGTGCATCTTTTTCCCATGCTATTAGGTATTTCTTTTATCCCAATATACCCCACCCAATTTCTTGCTGTGCCTCTCAGCAAAACCACAGAAAGTGGTCAGTAATCTTTCTCCGGCTGCCTGGGCCTACACTGCTCTCCTGAAGAGTTTAGTCTACTCACAATTTACTCTTCTTAGTAGTAGACTAAAAATAGGTTTTATATGTTTTCCTGTGTTCTCTTATGATTCTCACTGCTTTTGGAGCGGATGAATGAATGATGAAATATGAAGAAGATGATTTTTAACTTCTGCCATTTGCTTCTTTTTGAAAATTGTTTGCTTGAGAAGTAAACTGAAAGAGTTGAATGAAGAGCCCTTGGAAGGAAGGGTTAGAAATTGATGAGCTTTGCTATATACCCCACAATAACCTCAGCCAACCTGGGGGAGAGCTCTGACTCCAAAATGACCAGTCGAACAGTTCCCTGTTGGGTTGAAATGGCTTAAGAGGATTCAACACCCCTCTTCCATCCGCCAGTCACTGGGTGTAGCCAGCATATGAAGGGGTGACCTGGGCCTATGGCTCCCTGGGTTAAGAAAATTCCTGAAGGAACTGACAGGAAGCCCTGACCTGTAGGGGGATCTGAGCTACGTAACTGGGTCCATCAAGTCTTGGCCTTTTCATTTTGTCAAAATTTTAATGAAGGGGATGTCAAGATTGCATTCTGCTAATTCTTCCTGATTTTCTATTTCTGTTACGAAAGACCACTTCAATACATGTCAAATTCTGATAAGCTGCTAAAATAGTAATTTTGTGTCTAACAAATTTTATTTTTAAAAAGTTTATCAAATCTTTGTCAGAAATACAAACAATAATTTTAGTTCAAAATTAAGAGCAAGCAGGGATTTAGAAGACAAACGAGTTTTCTAATTATTTTAGAAATATCCTAAAATTATCCCATGTCATCATTTTTGGTAGATTGTTCTCCCCTCTGTCAACATATGTGGGAGAAGTTGTTTTAGATTATTGAAACTCTTAGATGAATAATTTATCAAATTGTCAGCAGCTGTTTTTTTCTAACAATAGATTTTAATGGAGAAGTCCTATTTCATTTTTCAAAGGTTTTAAAAAATTCTAATTTGCTAAAAATACATTCATAAGCCTTTTCACAACTTCTTCCATAATATCAAAATTGGCAGAGGTTTTTCTTCTCCCAAAGTATAATGTCAGAGCTGAGAGTATTTTTTGTAGATATTTAATACTTTATTTTTGAATATGAAAATTCCCAGTTGCTTACAGCCTGCTGACCTCTTCCTTTTGGTTCCAAAGCACTTTTTCCTTTTCTTTGTTCTTTTTTTTTTTTTTTTTCTTCTTCTTCTTCTCTGTACAAAACTGTGGGCTGCATAGTTATCTGTAAGCCAAGAAGTGTTTAGGGCTTTGTTCAGTTTCACATCATGCATCATCTGGGGATTTGGGGTGGATCTCCTGTTGCAACCCATGTTCCCATCCAAAGGACTAGTAGTACTTATAAAGTGCCTTGCACATCCTGATCTTTATTAAGTCATTTCCAGGAGCTGCAGCTAGCCAACAAAGAGAATATTTCTTTGCAGCACCTGGTGGTGTTGGCTCTTTTACAATTTATTCCAAGGATCTATAATTTCTAGTTGTTGAGGGACTGGTACGCACAGGAAGTTTCATGTGTGTTACCTTGTATTAGTTTTCATGTAGGCTTTGTATAGAAAAGTATTATCACTTATTCTTTAAATAAGGGGAAAATGAGGTTCTCACAGAGTTTATGTGATTTGATAAAAGGACCTTGTAGAAATGAAATGGTTGGCCTCATCTTCAAGGCCAAATTTCTAATTGTCAGGTTTTTCATAATTGGGGTCACATAAGAAGAGTTCTGATTGGAAAAGGTCTAAGTATTGTACTTGTCACAAGCATACTGTAGATGGCAGAACTAGCACTGGTTAATCCACTTATTGACTTTGAACTGTACTTTACAGACTTGTAAGAATTGTAGAAATAAAGTTCATTTAATTATTTAGCTCAGTCCTTAATTTCCATACATTTTAGGGTCTCTCATAAAATGATGCAATAAGCTTATGCTTCACAGTGAAAATGGAATACACACCTTTTTTTTCCTTCTTTTTCTTAAAAGTTTACTAAAAAGAAAGTAAAGGATTCAAAAGGCATCTGCCAACTGGTCCCAGAGAATGGGGCAACACTCCTGTCTGCCATTTGCACTGGATCAGTGACATCAGAAGGGTCACATGGTGTGACTGGCAGGAGAGTTTGCACAGTCACATGGCCTGCTGCAAAGACGAACTTCACACTAAGCCCCATTCAGATGGTCTGAAACAGAAACCTGCAGAGGACCTGGTAGGTGGCGGGGTGCCGCAGTCTGGCTGGGCACAATCAGAAGCCACTTGTCAAAAGAAACTAACTTTATTTTTAGAACCACACAAGCCAAACAAAACAGCCTCTCAGGAAAAATCCTCAGAGCCTCAACTGCCACCACCGACTTTCCACAAGCCTCTCTCTCCCACACAAGCTTCTCTCCACCTCCCACAATCCTCCTGCTCTTGAGGCCGATTGGCTGGGTCATGTGGGCGGAGCCAAAAAAGTCCCCCAATGAGCAGCTCCGTGGTCTGAAAGGGCAGGGAAACAGCCCAATGAGCATCACCGCAGAGGAGCCAATCAGCTAGATGTTGCTGGGGCCGAGGAGCCAATCAGCTAGATGTTGCTGGGGCCACTGTGAGCCAATCATCAGCCGGCAGCTGGAAGTTTGCTGGCAGCTGGAAGTTTGCTGGGGCCCCTTCGGCTGTGGCTCTCAACAGCGGGGTTTACATCAACCTGGCTGAGTGTATGTTGTTTCCAGGACTCAGACTCTAGCTATTATGCCTATTTCTGAGTGGGACAAGACACCCTATGCCACGAATTACCCTTCATTTTGGAAGATACATCTCAACTTATTTTAGATATCTCTGTTTCTAGAAAATTATCTGAGATGGTGGGTTATGGAAATCTGTTGGAGTATTTCCCATTCCCTCGTAGGTGTCTTTTTTGCCAGGATAGCTCCACTTCCTCATTGCCACATTTGCTCAGTGTGCAAGCAACTGTGTGATGGCCTAACACAGTATCTTTTGAGGTGCGGAATGACAAAGGACTATGACACAGGACTGTGCATTTGGTATGCCTTGCTGCATCCCTGAAGTGAAGAGGAGATTCTTTGTCTAAGAGCATGTATTAATAGAGAAGAAAAATCACTCATTAGACCATAGTTTTGTCCTGGTAAATGAGATCAAATTGTTTCCAGCACAGAAACTTCATCCAGAATATTATCTGCAATTAAGCTACCACCTGATTAAATTGTCATTCATCAGGAGCCAGTTCTCTTTTGCAAAGGGCAAACAGGGACACTGAATAGGAATGTGGTGGGTATCTCTGTAATCCCGTCAGTAGAGTGATACTGATTTTGACTATTTTTACTATTTGGGCAGGCAGAGTCGTTCTAGAGGCTTCCTCTAGCTTTTCCTTCTATAATATCCCTTCCTTCATCGTTCAATAAAAACAACATGGGGAACCTGCCAGTTGCTTGATATGTCTTCTCAACTGTGTTTTCCAAGCCTAAGAAAATGACCACACAGTGGATTAAGAACTTAGAGACCCACTGTTAGGTGGTCCAAAGGCAAACTCACCTGGCTTTCCTAAGCCCCTACTCTGGTAGAGCTTAATTGTGTTTAGGTCCCTAGGAATTAGTGTCAATTAAAAAAAAACAAAACAGTGTTTAGTAATATGCCTACATCCAATTTCTCAATATTTTTCTTTCTTCAATTTACTGCTTTGGTAAATTATGTCCAGTAAGGTCCTATTGGAGAAAAATAAGAAGAGAGCATATAGTACATATCAGTCCATTTTATATTACTATAGCAAAAAACCCGAGGCTGGGTTTTTAATCAAGAAAAGAGGATTGTTTAACTCACCACTTTGGAGGCTAAAAGACCAAGATTAGATAGTGGCATTGACTCAGTCTCTGGTGAAGGCTTAATGATGGTAGATGACATCATCACCAGAACATGTGCAAGAGGAAGAGATTACAGGACAACTCAAGAAACCAGAGTTGGGGGCAGGAGGGGGGTGATGATCTTATTCTTTTCAAAACAGTTTTCTTCTGAGGACAAACTCAGAGTCCTATGAGAACTACTCTAATCTGTTCTGAGCTTTAGTGCCTCTAAAGGACCTAACACACCCACTAGGCTCCACCTCTTTGAGGTTAAACTACTTTCCTAACTTTGCCACTTTGGTGATCAGTCTTCCAACACAAGTTTGGGGGACAAACGATATCAGCTACACAATAGGTTTAGAGTAAATTTTGTTACTGTATCAAGAGATTTCTTTAAGGAAAACCAGCCTTCCTCTAACAAGCTCTGAGGTAGTGAGCTGTATCAAGCCTAGAAATGGGCTGAGAAGTTTTGATTTTCTTGTGGTGACTCAAGTCAGTTTTCTGTTTGGGGGATGCAGAGTTCCTCCCTGGTAAATGTCAAGTAAAATTTTGATGGACTGTCCATATATTTCAGTCTTAGAAACACAACCAAATAATCTTTGTAGAGAAGCCATTCTGGTGATTGCTGGATTCCTGACAGCAACTACAGTAATTGTGTCTACCTTGTCTCTATATGTTAACTCACACCATTTGGCCCTTGCCATTCTGAAATATTTTTATCAATTCTGTAAGATTCAACAACCCCATTTTATAGTGGCATCTCCCATTCTCCTTAGCTTAAACATATCATCTACTAGAAAGCTTTCATGGATTTGTATGCTCCCTTCACAAGTGTATTTCCCAAAACTTGGATGAAGGGGAGCATCTTCTGGAATCTCCTGGTCTACATGGGTAAGTTATGAGAACTGGACGCCTAATAAAACTTCCCAACATCTTATCTCCCTAAGCCTTTAGATATCATCCTAAAGTGTTAGATGCCTTTATTTAGACTAAGTATAGCAAGGAATTTCTGGCATAAGCAACTTCATTTTGCACAGGCCACTGTTGTCTTCAGGAAAACTAGTAGGGTCATTCCTGTTCTGACACATAAACTATGGCATTGAATCCAGCATAACTGGATTATGTACCACATCAATAAATTCAACCCAACCCAATATCTCCCCCTGCCATTGTGTCTCATCCTTAGGATCCATTACCATATATTATCCAAGTCTAGGTCAATATAAATGGGCAAGAATTTAAAATGATGTTCATGTGTATGAGAACTCCAGCTAGCTCACACTTTGCTCCTATTCTGCTGGAACTTGCAGGAATTTAAGTCTGACCATGAGTCTAGAAGCAAGTGGTGATGGTGGAGGTGAGTCTGGAGGAGGATCATTATTATCATGCAAGCTCTCTTTACGGGTTCTTAAGACAAAGGGAAATAATGTTCCAGACAAGAAAGGGTCACTTCTGTCATCAAGGATGGCATGGTGTATTTGGGATTTGGAGTTTCATTTTCATCAGAATCTGCCATCCTTTTCCAATGTTCAGAATGACATTCCTTTCAGATCAAATCCTAAACTTCAGCATAATAGACTCCATGAGATTTTGATTTAATTTATCCTCCTGTAGGATCATATTTGGCATTTGGTCTTCAGGAATCTTGACTCTGGCTACAGGATACATAATTCATTCTGGGTAGTCAAAGAAAAGTTCTGAAACCTTGACCTGGAAACTTTTAGTCCTGATTTCATATTAATCTCCCTCCACATTTGCTGGCTCACCTGGGAGCCATCCACCACCCTTATAGTCTTTACAGTGCCTGTTCTCAGTATGGTATTTTTATTTTATTTTACATTATTTGTCAAAGATGTGTCTCTAGTACGTATTTCATTCCAGAAATGATAATTTAACTAACAGTTCAACCTTTGCAGACCAGAGAGTTTCTCATGTGCCATCGAATAGGTCATTATTACTTTTAAATCTAGTCCTAACAGACAGCAAAATCTGTATTCTCATCCTGGGGGGCTCTCTTTCTCTGGAATCACTTCCAGCATTGACAGCTGTGTCAGTGTGGGTTTGGTCAGGGATATTAATCAAGATTTGGATGCTGGGCATGAAACATTTTGTTAGAGATCTGGGTTGAGTGGGAAAGAGTAACCGTTGGTAAAGCTGCCACCAAAAGTCAGGGGTAGGCTGCAAGAGGGTGGGGAGTGTGACAATGAGTGTTATGGTTTAGATACAAGGTGTCTCCTTGAGGCTCATGAGAGAGTGCAAGAAAGTTGAAATGAAATGATCTGGTTATGAGAGCCTTAACCAAACCATTATTCTCCTGATAAGGATTAACTGGGTCATAACTGAAGGCAGGTAGGGTGTGACTGAAGGAGGTGGGTCACTGGGGACGTGCCCTTGGGGATCATATTTTGTCCATGAGAGGGGAACTAGCTCTGTCTCTGATTCCTGGTGTGATGTCCTGAGCTGATTTTTCCACCACACCCTTCTTCCATGATGTTCTGCCTCACCTTGGGGTCCAGAGTCATGGAGCTGACCATCTGTGGATTGAGACCTCTGAAATCGTTGAGTGCCAAATTAACTTTTCCTCACCTAAAATTGTCCTTGCCAGGTCTTTTGGGAAAAAAAAATCATCTAAAACAGTAAGGATCTCTTTTATATATTTTAAAATTTAATTTATTTTGACTCATTCATAAAACATGTATTTGTTAGTGGGGTACCATGTGATATATACCTGCAAAGGTTGAGCAAAATGTTCAAATCAGGATAAATATATCTCCTCAAATATTTGTCATGTCTTTATGGTGTGAACACTCAAAATCCTTTCTTCCAGCTTTCTGAAACACAGAGTACCTTACTATACTCTCTTCGGTCCCTGGAAGCTACCATACTACTCTCAACCTTTTTTTTTTTTTTTTTTTTCC
>NW_026000005.1:44404857-44492238 GCF_001458135.2 Marmota marmota marmota | reverse complement strand
CCTTTTTTTTTTTTTTTTTATCCTACATGTGGGGCCATGTGGCACTCGTCTTTCTTTGCCTAGCTCTTTTCACTTAACATGAATGTTTTCCAGTCCCATTTTTTTTTTGAAGAATCTTTTCTGAAGCAGTGGAGTTGGTGCCTTCTGCAAACAGGTCAGGAATCTGTGGTGTAAGTTATGCCTGCACCTGCATTGGACCACACCTGCCTCCCTAGAACAATAGATTCTAGTACATTCTTGCTCTCCAGACCTTACCTGATGGCAAGCACTAACAGGAACCGTCTAGGAAAGGAGACTCTAGGAAATTCAGTACTTGGCCTCAAGGGGGTATGTTAGTGGTGGTGACAACCCTGTATAGTATCTACAACTGAAAGACAAAAGGAATTTGGGGAGTGTAATATCTAGATGCTGTGTGTGATTGCCTCAGTGAATGTAACTGACAGCAAGGTCAGGAAGGTACTGCGATTTACCCTTTGAGGTTGTTATCTTACTAGTCTTGTGATACTATCTGATTTTTTTAAACAATAGGCAAGTGTTTCTTCAGTTTAAAAGGAAAACTAGGCAATGGTACTAAGGGAATATCATTTTTAAAGTAAATTAGAAGTTTTCAGTGTGCAGATTTAAGGCATTCCGCTGTAGAGTCAAAACAATGGAGCAAAAATGGAGCATTTGGGTTGGCTACACTGCTGTAAATATTTGTTTAAGCTACCTGTCATTCTCACAAAGAAATACTCTTTCTCTTGTTTGCTAACACAGGACACAGTGTGTTTTAGGGACACTGTGTTTCTTCTGGCAACAAGACAGAGCAGGCAGCTCTTACTGCATGGGTATGATGTCAGATGCAATTTTCCCCCAGACCTAATCTTGTCTGGATATCGGCAGGCTGGGTCAAAAAGGATACCACTTATCCAGGGCAAGTTCTGGACCTGGTTTTGCTGGAAGTTCCAGCAGGACTTATGCTGTTTGGATGAAGATGAAATGCTAAATGCAGCTGTCTGCTTGAGGTTTTATTGAAATCAGAGCTGGGAAGGCTTAGACTTGCTCATAGAGGATATAGAAAGAACTATATGTGAATGTACTTTAGATTCCTAAATGATAACTGTCACAGCTTGGAAAAGCTTGCATAAACATTGTTTTGGAAGAGGTGATTTTGGAAAGCAATTTCTTGAGTTTTATTGTTGTTGAAGGTTCGTTTCTACATATGAACCTAAAATGGTCCTGTACTGAAATCAGAAGCTTTCCAGAGAAGGAGAATGCATAATGCATCAAGCATGCTTGCTTGAGAAATAGTCTGGTTTCAGGTCCTTGTTCCCCCTTTTGCTAGTTCAATTTCCCTTCAAGAGTTCCAGGTAAGCATTGCTTTCTCTCACTGCAAAATGAAGTTAATGATACTCTTAACTCATTTTATTGTTGAGAGGATTCAAAGAATTGGTAATATACACATATTGGCTTATTAAAGTTTCTAGTACATAAATATTAGCCATTATCATTATGAGTAGGTTCAGATTAGTTCTTCAAAATATAATGCATGAAAGCTGTTCCTTTGGGCTGGGGATATAGCTGAGTTGGTAGAGTGATTTGTGTCTCATGTGCAAAGCTCTGGGTTTGATCCCCAGCAACACAGGCACACACAAAAGGCTGTTCCCTTAATGTGAGGAAGTCTGTATGTGTGTACACGTAAGAGCCTAGAAATTTAAAACCATACCATAACAATATGCGGCCCTTCTTATCTTTTGGCATACTTTAGAGGGTAGGTAATTAGGGACACAATGTGGTTGTTGAGATGAATAAATGAAATCATGCAAATAAAATTTGTTTGTAAGCCTGCGGAGATTCTGGTACAAAGTAGACAGGTCTTCCAGTGTTGCCGTTGACTGAGTCAGTGCGGTGGCATTCTCCTGGCTTCTGGGTGCTCAGAGCACCATGACTAATAGAACTTCAGTCGTTTCCTGGGACACCCAGGAGAGCTCAAAAGGACAATGTTTTCAGCATCCTTGGGCCACGGTGTGCTAGTGAAGAATGTTGGGCTCACAGAGAAGCTTGAGTGAAGGCTACTTTTTTTTTATCATCATCATTATTATTATTGTTATTATAGGACAAAATATGAAAGCAAGAACAAATATCAGAGTTCTCATAGTTAAGCCTTTTTATTTTACTGAGAAGCATGGTAAGACTTTCTCAGGGCCATGAGTCATTCTCTGAGTCCATACCAGAATGAAGGGCTCCCTGTCCCCAGTCATCTCTCCACTCCAAGTTGAAGTGACCTCCTGTGTGAGTTTGCTAGGGCTGCCATAACCACAGACCAAGAGGTTTAAGAAGTAGAAATTTGTTTTCTTTTGATGTGGAGTCCAAGATCCAGGTGTTGGAGGGGCTGAGGCCCCTCTCCTTGGCTAGTGGATCACTGCCTTCTGTGTCCTCACGTGGGCCCTCTGTGCCAGTGTGTCCTTGCTGTCAGTCTTATTGGGTTAAGCCTCCTCTCTTATGACCATGTTCAACCTAATTACCTCTTTACAGGACCAAAGACAGTCACATTAGGAGTTAGAGCTGAAACATTAATTTACGGAAAACGTAATTCAGTCCACAATTCCTGTCTATGACATTATTGTCTGCCTAATATTGTTCTTGTAAGTTTAAACTTTTGCTGGATATATCTGTACCCAGAATTATGTCTATAGGCACAGGTGTTCAACCTAATTATTTAATCCCAGCACATAGCATTCAGAGACCACGTCAATTTGGCAAATGGAATAACCCAAAACTATATTTTCAGAACAATGAAAAATTTTAGTTCTATTGTAAGCTATTTTTTAATTCTTAAATTTATATATAAAATTATATCTATGGTATATGGTATGGCATTATATGCATATATGTGTAATATATATTGAAGCATGACTAAACCACATACTTTGACATATCCTCATACTTCTATCTTTTGTGGTGATAAAACTTAAAATATATTTTCTTAGCAATTTTCAAGTGCACAATGTATTTTATTACCTACAGTCATCATGCTGTAAAATACATCTGCTGAGCTTATTCCTCCTAATTGAAATTTCGTATCCTTTGTCTATCTTCCGTTCCCCACCATTTTATTCTATGCTTCTCCTCAAGTTCAACTTTTTAAGATTACATGCAGTGAGATCCTGCAGCATTTGTCTAACTAATTTTTTGGTACCTAACTTACTTTATTTAACATAATGTCCTCCAAATTCACCAAAATTATTGCAAACCACAGGATTTCTTTCACTTTTAGGACTGAATAATATTTAGGCGTATACATTCTAGATTTTCTTTACCTTTTCACTCATTTTCGTCCATTTAGGCTGATTCCATGCCTTGGCTATTACGAACAATGCTGCTGTGAACATAGGAGTACAGGTGTGTTTTCCACTTTCTAATTTCATATCTTTTGAATACATATTCAGAAGTGGAATATCTGGATTTCATGGTGATGGCAGTATTTTTTTTTCTTTTGTTTTTGAAGGAAATCCATACTATTTCCTATAATAGTTATACTATTCTATATTCCTATCAATAGTGTACAGGATTTCCATTTTTCTACAGCCTTGCCAGTATTTGTTATCTTTTGTTCTTTTTCTGGGGGGGGAGTACTGGGGATTGAACTCAGGGGCCCTCGACTACTGAGCCACATCCCAGCCCTATTTTGTATTTTACTTAGAGACAGGGTCTCACTGAGTTGTTTAGCACCTTGCTTTTGCTGAGGCTGGCTTTGAACTTAGGATCCTTCTGCCTCAGCCTCTCAAGCCTCTGGGATTACAGGTGTGCACCACGTATCTGGCTATCTTTTGTTTTTTTAAATAATAGCTGTTCCAACAGACGTTAGGCTATGTCTCATTGTGGTTTCAAATCTGTATTTCTCTGTGATTAGAGATGTTAAGAATTATTTTATATACCTACAAGCCATTTGCAAGCCCTCTTTTGAAAATACCTACTTGGAATCTTTGCTCATTTTTCAATGGATTGTTTGTTTTCATACCACAGCATTGTTCTAATTCCTCATGTATTTTAAATATTAAGTTCTTTTCAGGTGTATGGTTTGAAATATTTTCTCACATTCTGCGGGTTGTATCTTCATTCAGTTGATTGTTTCCTTTACTATCCCAAAGTTTTAAAATATGATATAATCCCATTTATCTCTTTTCTTTATTGTTGCCTGTGTTTTTGAGGTCAAATTCAAAATGACAATCTTTTTTGATACTCACTTTAGTAGCAAATACAGTTTAGGTTAAATGGGAAAATTTAATTATATTTCTTAAGGTTTTGTGTTTTCATTTGCAACAAAAAGTGTTTTTATATAAATGTCTTCTGCAATCCTTGAGCTTGATTTTCCAGGTAGAGCCCTTATCACAGATGGGGGAGTCTAGATGGGAGTGTGATCTGTGTGTTGCCCAGAGGGATAGCTGCAGAAGAGCATAGAGATAGTAGGGATAGAAACAGAGATGGACATGGATGTAGAGATCTGTGTGAGCTGTGTGACTTTCCTAGTGTAACAAGACATTTTACTCTCATTCATGAACATCTATGAAAGTAAGTCCACTCTGTTTTTAAACTTAGGTCCACCCTGTAAGACAAGGTATGCAGCACAAGGCACAAAAAAATGTAGGCTCACCTAGAAACAAATACATTTGAATGCTCTAACTGCTCAAAATCACTTTCTTGAATGAAAGAACACACCTATTTCACACATACATTTAATGTAATAATTTCATATTGTGATAAAATATAATTATTTTGTGTTACAGGTAAAATATTTATTTTTGGTCATTTGACTAGAGCTCATACTGGGGGTAATACCCCAGGTAAAAGATTAGGAATCCGGCTCCACAGGCAGTGGATCTTCTCCCACAACATTTGGCCCCATTTTGCAGAACAGGAAATTGAAACTCAGAGAGATGAGTGATATTTTTATACCACTGCATATGATATATCATTATATATTTTATATCACGTCACTTCAAAGAGCTTCTTCATATGGACTAGAATTGGGTTCCATCTGAGTTATTTTCTCCCAAAACACTTGGCCCCATTTCACAGAACAGGAAATTGAAATCCAGAAAGATGAGTGATATTTTTAGATTCAACTAATACGGAAGTACCAGGATGTTTGTCACCGAATGAAGGAGAATTAATTTTCCATATGGACTATTCAGGACTTGGTGCTGCTATTAATTGCTAACTACTGTGGAAAAAACAGTAAGATGCTTCATGATGCATTTAAACATTTCTTGGACTTACCATAATCATATCTTTGGCAGGCCATGGCCATACTTTGGAGAGTAAGATCATTTAAGAACACCCCTAGGGTATTTGAACTGGCAGGGAGAGAGCAGACCCACATTGATATAGTGAAAGTCATGACACTCTAAGATGTTTGATCTGGAGCATAATTGTCCACCCTGGTGAATAGAAACTGAAAAGCCAGCACCTGTGGTGTAGTCAGAAAGCAAGTGGCCACGTGGCAAGAGAGAGGACACAACCAGCCATGGCTCATAATGAGCTTCTCCATGTTGGTTAGAGTTGAGTTCCACCTGACATGTAAAGGGACACTTCTCTCACATCAAATCCATTCCATGAGAGTCTGGGTAGGACCAGTGCTATCAGAATGTGGAAATGCTACCTTTATTTAGCTATTGTAAGAACTTCAAGCATTTTCTTTTCTCAAACAGTGCTGCCCATTGGTACAGAATTTTCCTTCACTCTTAGGGTATATCACATGGTACTAACGTGTAAATCCAAAACCAAATTCTTGGTGTCTTTCCCTGAAATACCATACAATTTAGTGCCGTGGATGCTTTTTCTTTGTCACAGTCTCTATTGCCTCAGTGGACAATGAGAAGAAAGAAAGAACAGTTGAGAGTCTTTGCCCATCAAAAATACATTTTAGCTCTTGGGTTTAAACTTCTGCAGTAAAATGTTATTCAGACGTTCAGTCTTTCTTCAAGAACTATAAGTGCTTCCCCGCCCCTCCCTTTTCTGAGTTACTGACCCTCTGGTGGAGATGCAGGTAGTTAATGAGTCAGTCACAAGATGGTGACTGGGAAAAAGAACTCTAGATGAATTGCAGACGGGGTAAGTGAGCATCCTTCCAGGACCAGGAAGCTGAACTTGAGTGGGACTTCACCTACTCCTCTTCAAAGCCAGGCAGTGTTTAAGGGGTAATGTGACACTAGCATTTTTTTTAATGTTTAGCCGAAAGATATCCTAATGAGATTATGTCTAAGCCCACACATGAGTTTCCATAGCAATTCTTACTTTGTAATAAAATTTGGATAAAGAACTCTCCAACATGACTTTAAAATCTGAACCAACCACCAGCAACAGGTCTCTCCCACCAGACAGACAGACTCTTGTCAGGAATGCTGATTTAATTCGGTGTCCAAAATAGAGAACTCTATTTAACAGTGTACCATCGGTGTCCATAATTAGTTTAAACTTGTGAAAATGAAGATTTTGACAGGAGATAGGACATACGTTTCTGAGAGGGGACTTCCTTATTTTGTATGGAAAAAAGCACAGAAATGTAATGAGGAGACATGAGCAGAGATGCCACAGGAACCCATTAGGTCATCAAGGCTGACACAGAGAGGGAGGAAACCAGAAAGTTGATGGTGGGCTTTATGTTGATCTAGTGAGGTAGCTGACTGCCTTGGTACTTCTAGCTCCGCTTTGTTGGTTAGAGAGAGAATAAATGTCTTTCTCGTAAGCCCCCAAACCAAGGTTCTTCCTGGATGTAGAGGTACTAACAAATTGTCTGAGCTTCCTTGGGCACTCGTGTACCCCAAAAGCAGACAAGTGAGTAAGTCCTCAAGGAAAAAATGGATGCAAGTGGTCATCTAGCTTGCCTCAAGTTGTAACCACCTGGCACTCTCCTGAAAATGCAGATTCTGATTGACCTGGGGTGGGAGGGGCAGCTGGAGTCTGTGTTTTCAAATTAGGCGCTAGTCCCTAATTTGAGGAGCGAACTAGACCATTCCAAAAGGGAGAACCTGGATCCATCAGCCACTCTGCCTCAGCCCCATTTATGGTTAAGTGGGTGAGACAGCTCTTACCTCTTTCATGAATTTCTTTCTCTCCATGGTGCCTTGCCTGCCCTGACTCCTTTGATAACTGTGTCGCCCCGAGGTTTCCTGGGAGACCTGGGGATGGAGGAAACAGGGCACCTTGGTAGGATTACAAGTGGTTGCACAAGGCCTGCCTGGTAGAATTCTCCCTGGGGATTCTCACAGCCCACGTTTTACCTCTTAGGAAACAGATGAGAAAATGTGTCTTTTACGTGTATCTGGTGACATAAATTTCGTCCTTGGGTTGAATCCCATATGCCAGATTTAATATACCAGATGCATTAAATGTAGTGTTTATCATTAAGGTAAATTGCTGCTTTAAGGAAGACAGCAAAAAAAAAAAAAATAATAATAATGGTTGAACTGTTATTTAAGATCCTTGTGTATTAGAAACTGTTTATCTAATTTACTTTCTACTGGATTGCACTTAAGAAACCTGACTTTTGTTCTTTTCTCTGACTGGCACCTGCTTTGCATATGGGCAGTGAGGGGGGAACAGAAGCCTTAACTCTCTGGGCCTCTATTTTGCAACATGGAGGCTGAGCAAAGTGACGACTTTGATGCCTTTGGAAGCTTTGATGCCTCCTAGAACCTAGTTAATATAGTAACAGAGTTCTCATTCTGCATGAGAAAATTTTATTTTTTGTCACATTATATATTTTAGAAAACCCCTTGGTTCTGGACTCCTTTCACTTGCACATCAATGTGGAGGGCTTAGTTAGTGACATAGATGGCTCCATTACAAGTCAGTTGATTCTAGTCTTTCCATTTGACCATTTTCTTCTTAGTGTTCTTCCGTTTTGGTGAGAAACATGCAGAGGTAGAAATCATATAGTGTAATCACCTCTATTAAGAACTTTTACTTTTAAAAAAATAAGAGCTTTGTTGAGATAAAATTCATATACTATATAAATCACACAGATCATAGTTTAAAGTGCACCATTTAGTATTTTTAAATATATTCATAGGATTGTGTAACCTTCACCACAATCAATTCAAGAATATTACATCACCCCACCAAGAAACCCTGTATCCATTAGCACTCCCTTCCCACTTCCTATCATTCTCTCCCATTCCCATGTCTAACAGCCATTAATCTGCTTCTCTATCTATGGATCTGCTTTTTCTAGACATTTTATGTTAATGGATTCACACAGTACTTAGTCTTTTGAAACTGGCCTCTTTCACTTACCATGTGGATTTTAAGGTTGCAACATGTATCAGTACCTCCTTCCCTTTTATTGTCAAATAATATTCCATCGTATGGGTATACCCATACAGTTTTATTTGTCCTTTTATCCACTGAGGAACATTGGTGTTGTTTTCACTTTTAGATGTCACAAACAATATTATTATGAACAAGCATATTCATATCTTTATATGGACATGTTTTTATTTGTCTAAGATAGACACCTAGGAGTGAATTGTTGTACATCTAACTCTTAAGTTTAACCTTTTAAGAAACTTCCAGACTGGTTTCCAAAGCACCTCCCCATTTTACATTCCCAGCAGCAGCGTAGAACGGTTGCAAATTCTCCAGTCCTTGCCAATACTTGCCAGTGTCTGTCTTTCCAGTGATAGTCATTCTAATGGACGTAAGGCAGTAAGTAGCTCATTGATGGTGAATGATGTGAAGATATTTTTATGTGGTTGTTGGCCATTTGTATACAATTTATAGAGTAATGTCTCTTCAGAGTCTCTGCTCATTTTCTAATGGGGTTATTTGTCTGTTTCTTTTTTAACTAGAAAATTTCTTTTTATATTCTGCATACAAGCTCCTCCTGATCAGGGTACAAGCTGCAAACTTTCTTCCATACTGTGGGAGTCTTGCAGATTTGTTTTTATTTTCTTCATGGTGATCATCAATGCATAAAAGGTTTTAATTTTGATGAAGTCCCATGTATCTGTTGTTCCATTTCTTGCTTGTGCTTTTGGAGTGGTACCTAAGGGACTACTACACAAAGATTTAAACCTATCATGAACTTCTATTATTGAAATAAACACTTAAAAATTTAAAGCAGTCAGAATTTCCTAAAGGCTGATGTAACAAACAACACCCAATTTATAAATTTGGAGTTGTTCTGACAGAAGGCCGGCAGGTCACTTGGAGAATTTCATATCCATAGGCCATATGACACTTCGTTCATGCCCCTTGTCACATCATTAGGCCAGATTGCAAAAAGACATTAAAGATGGAAGTGCTTAATTATTTGGGGAACAACTTATTTCCTCAGGACTGTAAGTCAGCTGGAAAACATGCTGAGCTCAAAATTCATCAACTAGAGATCCTGTGTGTTATTTTCCTGTGACTGACCCATATAGAGCATCTTTATAATAGTATCTAACACTTATTGAACATTTTAGAAAACTCAATTAACCGTTGAACAGCTGGGTGTTCATTTAATCCTGCTTCCCTCTTGAAATCTCTTAGACTTCTGTCAAATGATGCCTATTAATTCAAATCACCAGCATTATGTCTCATGGTGCTTTACATTACCTAGAGCCATGAAGTTCTTTGAATAAAAATCAAAGTTACTTTCTATCTTTCAAAGATTGAAAGCTTTTCAGCCCAGTTGTAAAAGTACGCTTTCATACCCTAAAAGCCAAAACCGGATTTTTCTCTTCTATGAAAATGTTATGATAACTTTAAAGAGGGGAACTAAATATTTCCTTATCTTACCACCGAATGAAATATTTCCCTTTGCACATCCCAACCCATCCATGCTTGGCTTCCTATGGGTATTTCTTCCTCATTATGACCCCAGTGAATATATTACTTTCAGTCTTCCAGCATATTGTCTTTGCGATACCCTGGTGCATGGAGAGGCTGACATCTGCGCAGAGAGGGCTCCAGATTTGCAAAGCAGCTTTGCTCAAGGCAACAGAGTCCTATTCTTAGAGAAAGACTGTAAGTGGGAGCTGTGTCTGATGACCTCATTTCCCCTTAGAGACACATGGAGTGCATCTTCAGTTTCTTACCCTTCCCTGTGTGCTGAAGGTGCTGCCCCTTTCTTCTCCAGTGGGGAAAGTTGTGACCATGCCCCTCCCTTGGGCTATGCAGTTTGGCTTCTGGCCATCTCCCAGATCTCTCCTCCTGTCACTCTTCCTTAGCAGGCTCTGGTTCAGACTCCAGGGCCAAGAGAGTCCTCTCCTCAGAGCTTCTCACTGGCTGCTCCTCCCCCAAGAACATGCGGTGTGTGGACAGTTGGCTCCCTCTTAACCTTTGTGGTCCAGCTGAGCACTACTTCAGGGAGAAATCCACAGATCATCCTGACCAACATTCTAACCCTCATTGTCTTCCCTCTATATCACATCACATCCCCCTTCGTCTTATTTGATTCATAGTCCACATTATAGTGTGTAAGAATCTATAATCCAGGATCTGGTATTCATAAGGATTTGTTTATTGTCCATTTTTCTTCTGAACACATACTTCAGGAAGCAGAAATCCTGTGTTTTCCTGCATCATAAGCCACTGTCTATCACCACACACGGCATAGTAGATCCTCTATAGATATATGCAGAATGAATAAATGAATGAGATTATATACATAAACAGCAAGACATGGTGACACACACCTGTAATCTCAGCATGCAGGAGGCTAAGGCAGGGGGATCCCAAGTCCAAGGCCAGCCTAGGCAACAGGGAGACCCTGTCTCAAAATAAGAAATAAAAAGGGTGGAGTTTAGCTTAGTAGTGGAGCACCCCTGAGTGAAAAGAAAATTCTATGCATAAGCAAAGCCTTTTTTCACACACCAGGGTTCTTTTTCCCTCACTTTCTCTTCTCAGCTGGGTGGGAACAGAATACTTCTGTTCATGCATCTGGTGATAGGTGTGAGAAAACTGTCATAAAGGGACGTGTTGACAAGCACATGGATGGCAAATGTGGTGAAGTACACTGTTTCTTTGCGGAAAGCTCTGATGTCTCAGGTGACCAAAGGACGCTCCCCTGGGAAACACTTTTCAATACCTTCAGCCAGTTAAAACTGCAGCAAAATAGCAACTTTCTTGATAGATGGATGGTTTGCCTCAGTACTGCTTGTGGTGTAATTTAACATAACACTTGATATCACTCGGTGCATTTCCTGCCTCTCTTAAAAACAGAGAAATGTTGCTAGAGATAAGAAAGGAGGCAGCCTGCTGTTGTGACTGGGCACTAAGTGGCACCAACTAATGAAGACCCATTGAGACCGGATTTGAAGGGAGGGAAGTTTTAGGAGCAAAGCTGATGGCTATCGTCTCTGAAGACTTAAGGTGAAAAGCCCTTTTCTTTTAAGGTTCAGTTTCCTGAAAATCCGAATCATTGCTTCTATGCCAATTTCAAACTACCAAATGTGTGGTCCTCCTAGACCATTCAGGTCTGTTAGAAAAAACAATAAGAAATAAGTAAAAAATGAATAAGTGTTTGGCCTGGTCAAATACACTGGGAAAAAGAATAACCCAGAGTAGAATTCTTTTTTTTTTTTTCTTTTTCCTTTTTTTTTTCTATGACCTGGGTTTCTTTCCTTCTCCCTGGAGAACTGACCACCTTTTGGAACAAAACAATCACCCAGGCATTCTCCTTGGGAGCACATTGGCCATTCTCCCCTGAGTGATGCTCCCATCACCTCTTACATTTTTTTTCTCTGCCCTATTCAGGCTCTTGCTCAGGATGAGGGCCCCTTTGCAACAGATTTCTGCAGGTGTCTATTTTAACTTTCATTTCAAAGCAGGGGAAATCCTTGGCAGCAGGAAGCACCCTGCTGAGATGGAAGAATAAAGTGGCAAATGATAGGTCTGGATGCTAGGCTCTGACTCAATTCCTGTCAAGGCAGCAGCTGGGGATGAGGGAACACTTTTGCCAGGGGTGGGAGGGATGCCAGGGAGAAGGAGGTACCTCCATCCAGAAGAAACCGGGGGTGGGGGGGTACATAAGCATTTCTTTATGTTCTTCATTACTGGGTTTTAAATTAGCAGGTGAGGTACTAATGTAAGAAGCAGCTATTGGGTGGCTGTAGACAGACTGACATATTCATTGTTCATCCAAGTGGCTAATTTAAACGCCAGTATCTGTATCACTATAACAAATTCATGTAAAACATTTGAATAAAATTGCAACGTCAACTTTTATGGACTGTTCATTGTGTAACAGAAGCTATTTTTAGCTTTGTCTCACTCACTTGTTCCCCTACCCCTCCTGTGAAGCAGGACTCGCCATTGTTTCCATTTCACAGTTACAAACAGTGAGTCCCAGTAGGTGAGAAAGTCCATCAAAGATGGCAAAGAAGACTCCAGTTGACTGGTGCCACTGTGAGTGTATTACAAGACAGAAGGCATTGTATTATCCAAGAAATGTAAAAAGGATGCAATAATAACAATATACAGCATACAGACCATCTAGACAAGCAGTGAACTGTAGGGATTGAGTGAAATTAATCCTTCTTGAAACTGGTTAGGCACTAGATTTCTTTTTCTGTCTTGACTGGTTGTATTTAAAAGGTATGTTTCTTAATATGTATTTTTTTTCCACATCCCTTTGAGGATGGTTGTTGAGAAAATAGAATGTCCATCCCTTGAGTGCCCATTCAAGAGCAAAATGGCATAGTTCTTCATTTTGACAGAAATATTTAACCCATTGGTAAAATTTCCTCACAGGTCCTGGTCCTGGCAGCTTGAAGCACTCATTCACTTATTCGTCGTCACATAATGTTTGGACACTTTTTCTGTGTCAGACACTCAGTATTAAGAATTAAAATATAAATAGGATTAAAATATTTGTTGTTTTCACAGTTTTGTCCCTTAAAGAGCTCAGTTCACAGAGGTGATGGGCTGGGAAAGAGAAAATTACAGTACAGATTGGGAAATGTTGTCTCCAAGATGCTGTGGAGAGTGAAGAACATCCAACTAACAAAACCCGTCAGGGTGGCAGGGAGAGGCTGGGGGCGGTGCAGGCAGTCATAACAGTGTGTGGGAGACCTGATGAGAATCCATGGAAAGTGATGGAATGTTGCTCAGAAAGGACTCTGGGTGATTTGGAAGCACGTCGTCCTTCAATGCCGCCAGTCATGGCATTCTCGAGCCTCCCCTGCTATTCTGTTGTAGCAGAAACTCTGTTCAATGCATCTTCATTTCTTTCAATGTTCCTCATCACCAAAAGCAGAAGAAAAACCAAAGAATTCCTGGAATATCTCTTCCTAGCCTGTGCTATGAATGTCCTTTGGCCACTCATTCTGGGTTTTCTATAAGTCAGGAACAGTGCTAGGCACTTTCATTCATTATCTCATCCATCTTTAGAAAAACCTGAGTGGGCAATTTTCATTTTGATGACCCTTCCACCGATGAAGAGAGAGAAATTTTCCCAAGATGACTTAGTTAACAAATGGTACTCAAAACTAGGTGTTTGCATAACAATCTATTGGAATACAGGTGTAAAATAGTAAAAATCTTATTGATATTAAAACAACAACAACAACAGGTCTGTTTAGTGCTAAGGCCTGTTATGAAAGGGACACTTTCTGCCCTCCTGGGGGAGCATCCGAACCTTTTGTGACTGTCCTCTTTTAGTGTACTTCTGGAAGAATGCAAAGAGTTTTGTAGGTGAACAATTTCCCAGAGCTGAGTGCACAGCCTGATCATTGACCCTTGATTCTCTCTTCTTCTAACAATCATATTGACTGCTTCCCCCATTTTCACCTGGCTAAACTATAAGAAGATGCCCCACCTTGTACATATCTTTGCACAATATGCTCCCACCAAGGAAGAAGAGCCCCACCCTATCCAGTCCTCCTCTCTCCCAAGTGGACACAACATGGCCATTTCTATTTTATGCTCCGTGCCTAAAGTTCTCCATTATCTGCTAGATTTATTGTTCTACTTTATTATATAAATGTATAGCTAGGCAGATAAAGACAAATTTCCCTTTTATTATATCTTCCATTAACTGATAGATATAAGCCAAAGTCTCAAATATAAATAATTCTCTTTTAGGAAATCCTGAAAATTCAGAACCTTAAAAACTATGAAATATTGTAGGTTAGAAAATTAGTGTGGAAAGAAAAGGAGACCTGAGTTCTGTTTCTGATCTTCAACCAAGTAGGCTGAGTAATGTTCAGTGATCTCATCGAGCATTGATTTTCTAACCTGTGGGATGTGGGAAATACACAATTTCTTTTTTTTAGAATAAATCTTATTGTGCACATGTGAATTTATAACATGGTGCTATGGGTTTTATACAGATAATAAATAAAATTACCATAGGAGTAGATTAACATCTATCATCTTAGGTAGCTGCATATTTTTGTGATGAGAGTAGCTAAAATCTACTTATTTGATAAGTATCTCTAACACAACACAATTTTTAAAACTATATTTATGTTGGGTCTCTAGCCTGCTTCACTCAACATATCTGCTACTCTGTGTCTTCTGAGCTACCTTTACTTTTTACCCCACCTTATCCCTGATAACTAATGTTTTATTCTCTATGTATGTTGACTTTTTAAAAAAGATTCCACATGCTAGTGACATCATGCAATAGTTTTCTCTATGTGTTAAGGCATTTCACTTAGCCTAAAAACCTAAGTAGACAGTTCTTCAAAGAAGTTATAAAAAATGGCAAGTAGATACATAGAAAGGTGTGAACATTACTAATCATCAGGGAAATGCAAATAGAAACTACTGTTACCTCACACCCATTAGATGGTGTTTTTTTAGGTAACTTTTGTTGTGCTGTGACCCAAACACTGGCAAAAATAGCTTAGAGGTGGAAAAATTTATTTGGGGCTCATAATTTTAGAGGTCTCAATCCCTAGATTAACTGACACTATTGCTCTAAGTTTAAGGTAAGGCAGCACACCATGGAGGAAGTGCCCAGTGAAAGAAAGTTTCTCAGCTCATGACAAGGTCATGAAGAGGAGAGAGAGAGAGAGAAGGAGGTCTGGGGGAGGAGCCACAGGCAAGATGGACCCTTTCAGGGCACATCCCCAGCCACCCACCTCTTCCAGCTGTGCCCCATCTGCCTGAGGTTACCACTCAGTTATTCAAACTAGGATAGGCTGATTATGTCATGCTTCTTATAATCAAATCATTTCACCCCTGAATGCTTTTGCATTATCAGGTACTTTGGGGGGATATTTCATATCTAAACCATATCAGATGATTATTATAAAAAACACAATAAATAACAAATATTGGCAAGGGTGTGGAGAAAAAAATAACATGAGTATACTGTTGATTGGAATGTAAATTGGTGAGGTTATTATGGGAAACAGTATAGAGATTCCTAAAGAATGCTAGGATTGTGGCTCAGTGGTAGATAAATAATATTATAATATTATTAGTTATTATAATAATTATTAATATAATAATATTATATTTGAGACTTTGGCTTCTATCTATCAGTTATTGGAAGATATAATTAAAGGGAAACATATCTTTATCTACCTACATACACATTTATATAATAGAGTAGAACAATATATCTAGGTGGACATAATAAAGTCATTGTGTCCATCTCCAACTAATATATATATATATATATATATATATATATATATATATGAAATNATATATATATATATATATATATATATATATATATATATGAAATTAAAAATAGAATTATAATACGACACATAATCTCTCTTCTGGCTATAGCCAAAGAGATGAAGTCAGTACCACCACCTCAAGATTTCTGCACTCTCATGTTCATGGCAACTTTATTAATAATAGCAAGGATACAGAAAGAACCTATCTGCCTGTCCACAGATGAATGGATAAAGAATATGTCACATGCACACACACAAACTGGACTACTATTTAGCCTTAAAAGAGAAGGAAATGCACACTAATATTTTCCATCTCTAGAATCCAGTGATTCTAATGAGTAAGGTGTTTCTGTCCCCATGCCGGTGGAAAGTAACTCACAGGCCATGGTCAACAGTAATTCATTCCTTTCCTTCACCTTGACCACCATAGATTGTGTTGCTAATACCTAGAAGCCTGAGAGAAGCAAAAATAAAACAGGTGAGTTTTGATGAATTAAGACAGATCTAAATGATTCATTGTCTAGGCAGGTCCTAGAGTATGTGCCTTGATAGTCAGAACAGAAGGGTTAGCTAGAAAGAGGTCCAGGACCATGAGGAAATACAGTGACTCTGTCCTTGGTGGATCCTGGAATTTCCACTTGGTTGACAAAGTGGTGGTGCTTCCTCAAGAAGCCATTTAGTCAATAACCTGAATGTATTTCTGCACCTGCAGAGGTGTTAAGGGAAAAACATCTATAGATTAAGGTAAATTTATGTTAGTTGAAATAGCAAGTCTCTCTTCTTATGAAGAGGAGAAAAGTGGACACCCTTAGCACTCTCGGTCACATCCTGAGGGAAGGGGTATTTATTATGAGTCAAGGCAGAATTCTCTGTCTTTAGGCTTAAAATCATCAATGTAGATGAGAGATGAACTTCCTTTCTGTCATGGAGATATATGTGCAATTAGCAGAAGCTGATGGGAGAATATTAAAGAAGTTATAATTGACTTGAGCCAAGAGAACATAAAGCACAGCTCCAGCTTTTACTTCTACCATATAATTACTTGATAAATTTCAGGCTCAGTGAACAGTTTCAGGGCCATAAACAAGCATTGAGCACAGTCTCATGCATAGCAGAACCCACAAACCGGGTTAACTCCCGTACTTAGAAATTGTTAGGCATCTTTCTTGGTGCATACAAAGGCATAATTCAACAGCCTGAGAAAGCATCAAGCCCAGCTTGGTGGCAGATGCTTAATCAATTCACAAATAGTCCCACAAATCCTTCCTTACACCTCAGCCTTTGCATTAAGGCAGGATCTTGATGTTTTGTGATGTTTTTAGAAAGTGATTACCATTTCCAAGTTAAGCTTTAACTTAACTTGTAAATCGGTTGACCATTTAGTTTGAAGTTCACACTCAGGGAAATGAAGTCTACTATTTAACAAAGTCTGGAAACAAATAAAATGCACTGTTTAAAAAAAAAATAGCAAACTGCTGACAATTCCAGATAAATATTTTCACCAAGTTGAATAGATAGCCTGAAGACCAATGGTGTGTGAGAGCAATACATTTTCTCTTTCCATTCAGTGGAAATGCTTTGGCATACAGATAGTTGAAAACATATATTTGTATATACAAATATACAAATGCTTATGTGCATAAGTATTCTATTTCTCTAACATGATTTGAGGATAGGAAGTAACATCAAAATGAATAAAATAGAGACACAAAGTGAGGACCAAGGAAAAAGGAAAACGCAAATGTGTTGATCTAAGATTAAGGGAGTTAGTGTGGCCAACTTTAAGTCGCACGCTGAGATTTTGGCGCTGGGCAGTTGTGCTTTTCTCTGTTCACTCTCAATGCACTCAGTTCTGAGCTGCTGGGGGAAGTGAGGGTGCTGCAGGTCTTCAGGGTGACGTGCTCTCTCTTTGTCTGTGTGCAGCATTGGGCATTTCACTCTTTAAAATCACTTCCATTACAGAGAGTGAGAATTTGCCAAGACTCTACCCTAAGCAATGAATGTGAATTATTTTAGAAAGGATATTTAATTAATTTTTTCAATAGGTAATACGTGATATCACACAGTATTCAAAAGACACAAAGTGGAATGCATTGAAATGCCTCCCTTGATTCTGTATTCCCCACCTATCTAAACATCTCAACAAGTACCAGATTCTTAAAGATACCTCCAATGATACCCTATGCATAAGCAAAAGTGTACTTATGTGGTCCTTTAATTATTATTAAATTATGATTTATTTATTATTAGTGGAATTCTATATACTTAGTCTGCTCCTTGCCATTTTCACTTAAATTTACATCCAGAGAGCTGCCTAATATTAGTAAATGGAGAGTTGCTTAATTCTCATTATATTATTATACATATTCCGTGTTATTTTTACATTCTCATTATGTATTATTATGATAGCTAACTTTTTGTCACTGTGACCAAGAGACTTGACATAAACAACTTGGAGGAGGCATGATTTATTTTGTCTTATGGTTTCAGAGGTCTCAGTCCATGGTTAGCTAGTTTCATTACTTTGAGCCTTAGGTGAAGCAGAACATCACGGCAGAGAAGATGGTGGAGGAAAGCGGCTCAGCTCATGACAGCCAGGAAGGGGTGAGAGAGAGAGAGTGAGAAAAGGGTCAGGAACAAGACATGTACCTAGGAGCCTGCACCAGTTACCTACCTCCTCCAGCCATACCCCACCTGCCTACAGATACCACTTAGAGTTGCCCATTCAAATTATTAATCCAACAGTGGGTTAATATGCCAGGACCTTAGAGCTCGCATGATCCAATCATTTCCTAAAAGCCCCGCCTCTGGACATTGCTGCGTTTCCTTTAGCATGTGAGTTTGGGGAGACATTTGGATCTAAACCATAATTATTGCCACTGTTATACTACGGGGAGACACTGAATCATGATGCTCCAGCTCCTGGTCTTGGGTACAATGCCAGTCCTGCCTCTTACTGTGTGTGTCATCTTGAGGATGTTGCTTAACCTTCTGTCTCATCTGTGAAATGGGATAACTATTGTATTGTTGGGAAATTGTGTGAGAGAATATGTATAAAGTAACCAGAATGGTATGTGGCACAAGCAATCACACTAAGGGTGTTTGTTCTCTTCACAGTAATGCATTCTATGTATGCAACAGAATTGATACAATTAGTTTCTCATTAATGGATGTATAACATTTTCAATTCAGCAGAATTTTTTTTCCAAAGATGGCAATTATAAATTCTGGGCAAAATAATTAAAATCTCTATAAAATAATTAAAATATCTATAAAAATGTAGTGAAAAAAACAAAGCAGGAAGAAGCTGGAAGTGATTGGACACTCTTTTGAGAGCAATGCCATTGAACAATTATGCTGTTTTTAAAGGCTCTGATTGGCAGTTTCTAGTTAGCATGTCAGAAGGTGGATAGAACAGGACAGAAGCCAAATCAAGGAACAGAATTCAGGGCCACCACTACTTTTGAAACTGTGGCAAAAAAACTCTGAAAAGAAGAGATTTAGAGATGGAAAGCCCTAAATTTTGTGATTAGGCTGTTTTAAAATCTCTATATGATCTTTGAATTGCACATTTATTAGGAAACTTCAAGCAGGCTATCTAAGCCTTACAGGAAAAAGATTTCAGCTGAATACCAATTCAAGAAAAGCAGTATAGAGCTTGAGGTCAACCGACTTAACTGTCTGCTGAGATCAGCAAAGGAACTTAACAGAGTTCATAGTCTCTACAATCTATGCTTCAAAACGTATAATATCATAATTTTTGTATAACTTGAATAAACACTGCTTAATATTATATATAAATATTGTATAGTGCTGGAAGTCTATAATTTAAATTGAATTTATAAATCATTAGACACATTAAAAAGCAGGAAATTGTGACACATACTGAAGAGAACTCTAAGAGAACTCCAAGAGAATCCAGATATTGGAATAACCAAATAAGGATTGAAAAGTAGCTATTATGACTACGTTCAGGAACATAAGAAAATATATTCCTAATAAATAAACAGACTGGGATCACAACAAATGGAAAAACTTGGTCACAAAGTACTTGAATTTTGCTTGAAGGGCACTGATATTAATTTTAAGTATATCATGAAAATTAAAGAAAAAGTATTGTAATTTTCCAGATAACCACCAAAATAAGCAAAATAATAACAGACATTAAAACAGAATTCTAAGAGATATTCAATTAACCTGAAAGAAAACAGGATAAAAGAAGAAGAACAATAAAGAAAGAGCTCTGGGAGAAACAAACAACACGTTGCAGCTTTTATTAATCTCTTGATATTTACATTAAATGAAAATGAACAAAACCCTCTAATTAGAATGCAGAGATTGTGAAACTAGATGAAAATAAAAAGTAAAATGCAACTCTGGGTGACCTGCAGGAACTGCACTTCATCATGACAAATAGACAGAGTTTAAACAGGCAGGCAAAGATGGTCCTTGAAAGTTCTTTTAATAAAAAAAATAAGGTGGTCTATCACTTCTCAGAAGAAGACAACAAATATATATGAAAAAATGTTCAACATCTATAGTTAAGAGAAATGCAAATTAAAACTACTCTAATCATCTCACTCCAGTTAGAATGGCAGCTATCAAGAATATAAGCAACAATAAGTGTTGGTGAGGATGTGGGGAAAAGGTACACTCATACATTGCTGGTGGGACTGCAAATTGGTGCAGCCAATATGGAAAGCAGTACGGAGATTCCTTAGAAAGCTTGGAATGGAACCCCCATGTGACCCAGCTATCCCATTCCTCGGTCTATACCCAAAGGACTTAAAATCATATTATAGTAATGCAACCACTTCAATGTTTATAACAGCTCAATTCACAATAGATAAACTGTGGAAGCAACTAGATGCCCTTCAATAGATGAATGGATAAAGAAACCATGGTATATATACACAATGGAATATTTCTCAACATTAAAAGAGAATAAAATCATGGCATTTGCAGGTAAATTAATGGAATTGGAGAATAGTATGTTAAGTGAAGTAAGTAAATCCCAAAAAAACAAAGGTCAAATGTTTTCTCTGATATATGGATGCTAATCCATAATGCCAGGTGAGGGCATGGAATGAGTGGAAGAACTTGGATGGGGTGAAGGGGAGGGGGAGAGAGGGCATGGAGGTAGAAAAGATGGAGGAATGAGATGGATATCATTACCCTAGGTATATGTATGATTGCATGAATAGTGTGACTCGACTTCATGTACAACTAGACAAGTGAAAAATTCTTTGTCATTTGTGTACAGTGAATCAAAGAGCTTTCATGTATAACTATCATGTATAACTGATTAGAACTAATAAAAACAAAACAAAAAAGGAGGGTATGTCAAACTGACAAAGAGTTTATAAAAAATAAAAAGGGACATTTAATTCCAATAAATGGTCAACAGTAATACATGGTGTGCATAAGAGTCTACTAATAGACTCTCAACATTTGTAAAGTAAATGTGTAAAATAAAAATCTGGTTACATTTTTGTGCAAATGTGCCACCATAGTTGGAAGTTTCAACACCTCTCTCAGGAATCAATAGAATGACTAGATAAAATATCACTAAGGGCATAAACAACCTTAACAACCCTGTTAATCAGCTCAATCTCACTGATATTTATAGAACACAACACTTAGACCATTATTTTCAAAGGCATGTAGTGCATTCATCAAGACAGACTGTATGCAGAGCCAAAAATAATAAGTCTCAATAAATTCTGAAAGACTGATACAGAGCAGAAATCAATAACAGTGAGAGATCTGTAGAATCTCCAAATATTTGAAATTTCATGGGACACATCTATAAATCCCATGGGTCAAAGAAGATGTATTGCATGGAAAGTTAAAAATATTTTTAGTGACTGATAATGAAAATATAACATATAAAGGAATTTATAGAAGTACTTAGAGGGAAATTTATAATGTTTACATTAAAAATAAGAAAAGTCTAAAGTCAATAGTTAATTTTCACCTTGAGAAAATAGAGAAAACTAATCTCAAAGTTAGCCAAAGAAGAAAAAGTGCAATAATCAATGAAATCAAGAAGCAAGATCAAACATCTTTCAAGAGCTACTTGTACTTCCTTTTTATACTGAATTATTCACTTAGGCATTTTTAAATTCTTTTATTGATTTATGGTGATGTTCTTTAAACATTAAAACCGAAGATTATGTGCTTTTCTAAGCATTTGGTATACGTGCTTCCAATGATCATTTTTGTCCAAGCATGCATTTTAGAGTTTATATAGTAAAAGCATTGAATTTTCCCATGTATGATTCCTGGATTTTATGTCTAATTTTGGAAGGGTTTTCCTACACTGTAAATATACTAGTAATACCACCGTTTTATGTTTAAAGCTCAAATTTTTGATACATTTGAATTTTATTATAATGTAATATAGTGATTTAGTATTTTCTTGAGATGGCTGCCTAATTACCTCAGTAATATTTACTGAATAATCCAGATTGTTTCCACTGATAATGTATCCCAAGATAAAATTCAGCATGCACTTTGGTATGTTTACATATTTTTTCTGTGATCTATCTACCCAGGCATAGTAAAACATCGTAGTAATTAATTAGGGTTTATAATTGAGATAGTTTCAACTTATTAACCCTCCTCTTGCAAACGTTGATATCTTTTGCTTTCTGTTTTTTCTATATTAACTTTAGAGTCGGCTTGCCTATATTTAAAATCCTAACCATTTTCTTGGAAAGTTTACAAATTTGTAGAGTAACCTAGAAAGAGTTGACAGCTCAATGACACTGAGTTTTATTTGATGGTGGTATATTTTTTTCTATGTCTTTTTGAGAACCTTATTAATGCTTTAAAGTTTTTCTTAATGTGTATTTTATGTTTCTAATAAGATCTGGCTTTGTAATTTTCAGTCTATTTTTTGTTTCTTTTACTAAACGAACTGTTTCTTTTTTATACATATAAATTCAGACACTGATACAGAAACATAGGTACCTATATAGAAAGCATTAAGCCATTTTCCTGAGTCCTTTTCAATATGCAGTGGTTTTTCTAAGTGAGCCTGAGTTTTCTGGATGAACAATCACATCATTTGTAAGTAATGCTAATTGTATCCCATCCTTTAGAACTTGTATACCTCCTTTCTTTTTCTGCAGACAGTGGAATCTTTAACAGGATTTTTTTTAACCTTTATTTTTATTTATTTATTTTTATGTGGTACTGAGGATCGAACCCAGCGCCTCACATGCGCTAGGCAAGCTCTACCACTGAGCCACAACCCAGCCCCTCTTTAACAGGAATTAAAAAAAAAAATGTAGTGGTAGATGGACAGAATGCCTTTTTTAATTTGTTTATTTTTATGTGGTGCTGAGGATCAAACCTAGTACCTCACAGGTGCCAGATGAGTGCTCTACCTCTGAGCCACAACTCCAGCCCTTTAACAGGAATTTTTTGACTGCTTCCATGTTAACATAATTCTTGGCTTTAGTTTAATAAAGACTTATTAAAGACTTATCTTTCTCTGTTTTAAGGAAATTTTTCTTATGAATAATGGATACTGAAATTTTTGCTTTTAACTATTATTATAATGTATTAGGCTAATAGAGTCCTAACACTGAACCTTATTTATATTACTCAATAAAGACCAGATTATTTTGTTTCATTCTCTTAATATGCTGCTGAATTTTATTTGCTAATATTCTGTGGAGGGTTTTTGCATAGATATTCACAATAAAGAGCTAACTAATGTTATGCTTTAATGAATTTTGTTATCAATCTTATACTAGTTTTATTTTTTAAAAAAAAGTTTGAAAGGAGTTTTTTACTCTGCTCCAAAATAAGGATTTCAAACTAAATTCTGCTGCCTGATTTTATAAATCAAAGATTATTAGAAGACAACCAACCAGGCCCATTTAGTTATATATTATTTGTGGCTATTTTCATTCTTTGGATGCAGAGCTGAATAGATTAATAGAGACCAGGAAGCCCACAAAGCCAAAGATTGGTAGTGTCTGGTGCATTACAGAAAAATATTGGGAACCCCTGTCTGAAATCATTTAAGTAGCTTAGGAAATATCAGTGAACTAACGTTTTACTGGATTCTATGTGAAACTCAGGTCATTAATACCTGTGTTGTCTTTTCTTTCAGTCTAACATATTTATTATAAACATTATTTCTAAATTTAGTAATCATTGCAGTTTTCATTATGATCTAAAATGTTTTGAATGTTCCAAAGGGTCCTTGAAAAAAAATATTTTGTTCCATTTGTAAGACAGAGTTTTTATGCACATTAGCTTGATATGTATCATTAACTTGTTTTTTGCATCTGTTCTGCCCTTACTTATATTTTTTCTCTGGTAATCTTTCACATAAAGGGAGAGATGAATTATAAACTGTTTTTCTTCACATTTTCTGTCATCTTGTTTTTGAAATTGGTTATGTTTGAAAGATAGTCCAGATTATTAGATGGAAATTATGGAATGTGGCCTTTTTGATGATATTTTTCTTAAATTCATTAATTCCTTTTATCCTGAATTTAATCTTATCTGATAGAAAATGACTTCTCTTGCCTAATTTAATCTTGTGTTTTGAGGAATTATTTTGAATCTTCTTTTACATGTTTTAAAAATATTTTATTGTGATTTTTATGTCAGTATGTTTCATGAAACATTGTGTTGAATTCAACACAATTTTGTTGTAGAATCATATTTTAATCTACTTTGTTTTGTGTTCTAGTTCTTGAATCATTCTTTTTTTTTTTAAAGAGAGAGTGGGAGAGAGAGAGAGAGAGAGAGAGAGAGAGAGAATTATTTTTTTTTTAATATTTATTTTTTAGTTCTCGGCGGACACAACATCTTTGTATGTGGTGCTGAGGATCGAACCCGGGCCCCCGCACTCATGCCAGGCGAGCGCGCTACCGCTTGAGCCACATCCCCAGCCCCTTGTATCATTCCTTATATAGTGTGTGCAGTCTTTGCTTTTTGGTTTGTGTACATACATTTCTTCTAATAACTCGTAGAAGTTAACTTTTTACTCAGGTAATAATTTTCATAATTTTAGAAAATAAAAGTCATCTTATAATCAGAGACTTAAAAAACTACATTTCTAATTCTTCCCCATTCCTCTCAAACTATTGATTTTAGTGGATTATATTTTTTACCTTTAGTGATTGCTCAGTCTTACAACTTGGATTATAGACATAACAATATCACTTTATTAGTCAGCCTAAAATCACACCATTTCTCTATCACTACAGAGAGTGAGGTCATCAACAATTTCTTTGCCTTTCTTCCCTATTCTTTTAGTTATATTATTTGTATATTATCAAAGTAGATAAGGTTTATATTTTATTACTTAACCTTTGAGTGCAGATATATAGACTTTGGGAATAATCATAATATTGACTTCATAGAAAATGTGTGAGGATTTAGAACAGTGCCTGAAACTAATTACTTAATGAATTAATATCATTTCATTGTTATTGTTTGTTAACCATTCTTCTTATCATTATTTTAGTCTTATTTGTAGGGCTGAAAGGATTCAACAGCGTTCATTTGTCTCTTGGTTAGTTTATGGTAGTTCTTTACTTTCTTTATCAAGTGCTCATAGAAGCTGTGTTTTGATATAATGTCTAAGTTAGTTCTTCCCTTATCCCATATTTCTACCTCTGACTCAACCCCCATTCTCTATGTCTTTTTGAGATTTATGTGATTCCCACCCCCATTTTTTTTTCCTTTTTAAAATTTTGGACTAGTATCTGAATATCAAAGAAAGTATTCAACCTTTGACTTTCTGGGTCTGGCTTATTTCACTTAGCATGATAGTCTCCAGTTTATTATCAGAAAATGCCACAATTTCACTTTTCTTTATGTCTGAATAATATTCCAGTGTATATATATCACTTTTTGTTATTCATTCATCTGTTAAAGGGTGCTTAGGTTGGGTCCATAGCTTGGCTAATGTATACTTGATATGACTGCATCACAGATTTTAGGTCTTTCAGATAAATACAGAGGAGCAGGCTCATATGGTGGTTCCATCCTACCTTTTAGAGGAATCTCCATACTGCTTTCCAGAGTGGATGCATTAGTTTGCATTTCTACCAACAATTCATAAATGAACCTTTCCCTCACATCTTTGCCAACATTTATTATTGTATTCTTGATACTTGCCATTCTGACTGGAGCAAGATGAAATCTAAATATAGTTTTTATTTGCTAGAGATGCTGAACATTTTTTTGGCCATTTGGGTTTCTTCTTTTGGGAAGTGTCTGTTTAGTTCTTTTACCCATTTAATAATTTTTGTTTGGTGTTAAGTTTTGGAGTCCTTTATATATTCTGATGTTAATGCCCTATCCGAGGAGAAGGCGGCAAAGATCTTCTCCCAGATTCTAGGCTTTCTCTTCATACTCTTGTTTCCTTTGCTGTGCAGAAGCTTTCTAACTTGATGCCTTCTCACTTATTGACTTTTGGTTTTATTTCTTGTGGTTTGGGTTCTGTTAAGGAAGTGAATACCTGTGCCAACATGTTAGAGTGTTGGGCATACATTTTCTTCTAGCAGTTACAGTGCATATTTTTAGTTTTAGTTATAACTTGATTGCTTAGCTTGGAGGTTCACCAAACTCATTTTATGTATTTGAAGTTAACAGAAGTAGGTTTTTTAAAAAAAATTCTGAAATGATTATCTCTGTATAATTTTCTTTTCCCGTTTCATTATTTCGCTAAGGATACCTTAATTTGTCAGACTATCTTCACATTACTTTTACAACTACCAACTCTCTCTTTCCTTTTGGCTTTGATTCTTTTTATTTCATGCTGTTTGCTACTCATCAGAGTCTGTGCCATTGGGTCCTCTGCTGTTTCCAATGGAGCTCAATTTTTGAGATCGCTGTTTTTCTGTGTTTTACTTTCTGATCTTATTTTAAGATGACATTTGGTCCATGGTGTTTATTTCAGTTTTTACAGCTTGTGGTGATATATTTATCACATTTTTAACTTGCTCCATTTTTTACAGTAAGTAGAATTTTCTATTTGTCATTTTATGCTTTTTTTTTTTTAAATCAGAGGGGGGCATTCCTATCTCTAATCTCCATGAGGGTAGTTCTTTGATCTTTGCAAATAGACAATAAGTTAAATTCTTCCTAGACGTCTTTTCAGGGGGCTGTGGCAATGAGGGCCATGTTTTCGTCTTGCATATATTCTCTATGATCTGAGGGTGAATTTCTTAGCACTATTTTTTCCAACCTCTTACAGAGTTGCTTATAAGGCAGAGAACTGCTCCTCCCACTTCTGCCTTGGCAGAGGGCTTCCTGCCCCCGGGGCAGGTATCCTGCCTCTTTCCTTGCATCTTCTATGTCTCAGCAAGGGCTCAGGGCAGCCTCCACCCGTTCTCCTGTTTGTTCTCATGGCAGAGTTGGTGGCGGTGGTTTGTGAGTCTCCTGAAGATCAGCCCTGGGGTTTCTCTGTTCTTCCAGCAGCCCTGGTAGGAATGACCTTCCCTCCATCTGGCTGCCTTTTCCTAGTTTTGCTCTTTGTTATGAAGGGTGTCTTCTGTTTCCTTCAGACATGAATCCATGCAGCGCTGATTTCATTCTCCTGGATGTCTGGTCCGTGCCATCTTTATCAGCGCGGGAAACTCAAGAGAAGCAGTGTTTGGGGGTTACTAATTGCCGTTCCAGTGATTCTGGAGGTCACTTTTAATGTTGGCAAATGACACTTGGGAAAAGCAGCCTTTCCTTTTGTCTGTCTGTGTGAGCAGCCCAGGCTCATCTGTTTCTCAATCTTAGAACACATTGAATCTAAGAGCCCACCAGGGAGTATGACAGTCAGCTCTACTTCTCTATTTTGTTCCTTTTCTGTCCCTGGGCATCTGCCTGGGGAGGTCCCTCCCCCAGCCCTGTCTGCTACTGATCTGGCTATTTATATCCTTCCTGCGATATTTACATGATAAATGTCAGTGGGTTTTGATCTAACTCACCCTTTAAGGAATGTCACCAAAGACTGGACAAATTCCTTCTAAGGCCCCATTGTGCCTGGCAGAGCCAGCCCTGTCTGCACACATTTTCTCTCCCTCTCCTTTTCCAAAGCTGCTCTATCCTTCAAAGCTTAACAAACATCCTGTCTTTTTAAACAGACATTTCTAACTGCCAGGAACACAGTGAAGTCTCTCTTCTCTGAATTCCTCAGTCCCCTCTGCCCTTCCTTCCTTCTGGTGCTGGGTGGCACTGATTAGAAAGGTGCACCCATAGGCAGGCTGCTTCCACAGGAGCCTCGGTTCTGTGAGTCAGTCGCCAAGTGCGCAACTTGTATAACTTAGCCTTTCTGTGCCTTACTTAGTGTCCTAACCTAGAGTAGGGGACATTTGGCTTAGCTTTCTGGGTTTTAGAATGGGTGATACTAGTAGAATTCACCTCATAGGGTTTTAAAAATTAATTTAAATAAATTAACAACTGATGCTGATTGATGGTGAGCATCACATAATCGTTCAACATTATTTACAAATATGTATGATTCAACAAGGATGTATTTGGTACACACACACACACACACACACACACACACATTGCTGTCAGGGGCAATCGACATGGACTCTGACCCTGCTGCACTTTGCCTGGCCTCCTAGGCTTTCCTTTGAAATCTCAATGGAAGCCTCCATGAACTCCGAACTCCAGCATCCTGCATTCCTGAAGAACCAGCACTACTTGGTTGCCACCAAGATCTGTGGACATCTAAACAGTAGTAAAGCCTCCAGGGACCCTGGCTGCAGCAGCCCGAGTGCCTGGGTGGCTGAGAACATTGATACAACTTCCTAGGCCCCCTTGTGCAAGAAGGGTGCCCCACAAGTCTCTTCTCTGGGAATTCTTACTTTTATGCCTTTGAGCCCCAGATGAGTGTGGTTTTGCGGTTTCTGAGAAGCCCTCCAGCCATCTTTCCTATTATCCCTGAGTAAAGTGTTTAGCATTTCTTTAGTGACTGTATTTTCTTTAATAACCACACTTAGCTTAGCCCTAGCTTTACTCACAGTTTTCTGGCCAACCTATAAATTTCTCACATTTTTTTTTGGTTTGCTTTCTGCTCCTGATTATCACAATAAATTTGGCCTAAAACTGCCAGCAATATCCATGCCACTGCCTAAATGCTCTGCTGTCTTAAAAGTTTCTCTGCTAGATTAAGAAGCCCATCACCTTTAAATTTAACCTTACAGAAAGTTTTAGGATATGGGCAACATGCAGGCAACTTCTCTACAACATAACAGGAATGGCCCTGAGTACAATTTCCAATAAAGCCCTCCTGCTCCTCTGAACCATGACTCATGAGTCCAGTCTTTGCTGTCCTCATTCTTATTGGCATTCTGGTCTTAGAATTTCCACCAGATCTGCCCAATAAAATCCACTTACAACATTCTAAACCTTTTCTAACTTGCATCTCTAAACTTCTCAAAAGTCCTCCCACAAATTCCAAAAAACTTCAAAAGCTTCTTGTAAGGTCCTTGCTTAGCATCTTGATGGCCATCTTAAGTGACAGCTGCCATTTTAAGAAAAATTTTGCTTTCCCACCCAAGGTCATTCCTGAGAAAGGCTCACACTCCCTCATACCAACCCCACCCTTAACCACCAGCATTAGGACCCGCCCATCTCTCATCCCTGAACCTACCCCAAGCCTGGAAACCCCAAGCCTGTTTTGCCTCTCTCCATCTATGGAGAGATGTGCCTTTATTTGTCAGCTCTGACAAATAAACTCTCCTGTGTGTGTCTCTGCCTGGTCTCTGTCTTTCATTTCTTGCTTGCTTAACTCTGGTTCCCCACTTTCCTTTCACTTCTAAACCACATGGTCAGGTTCATCACAGCAACAACCTCACTTCTTGGTACCAACTTCTGTTTTAGTCAGGTTTTTTAATGAGACCAAAAGACCTGACAAGAACAATTAGAGGAGGAAAAGTTTATTTGGTGCTCATGGTTTGAGAGATCTTAGTCCATAGATGACTGGCCAAGTTCTTAGGGCCCAAGATAAGGCAAGACATCATGGTGGAAGAGGGTGGTGGAGGAATGCAGCTCGGGACAGGGTACCAGGAAGCAGAGACAGAGCTCTGCAAAACAAGGACAAAATATAAACCCCAAAGACACATCCAGAGCAAAACACCTTATCCAGTCACACCCTATTCTTATCAAGAGATTGATGCACTGATTAGGTTAATGCTCTCCTAGGCCAATAATTTCACTCTGAACTTTATTGCATTGTCTCATACATGAGCTTTTGGATGTCATCTCATGTCTAAACCATAACACCACATATTCATTTTAGACACTGAGAAAATAGGGGGTATCTATTAACAGCCTAGGGAAGACTCTTTCTGCTTTTCCTGAAAGTAAAGTAAATGGACAGGTGTTCCCTTCTTTTCCTTTTCCTTCCAATTAGAACATGGGAGTGATGTTTCCAGCCGATAAAACAGTTTTGAGAGGAAAATAAAAGGTCGTGAGTTCCTGAGGGTATTTTTGACTGAATCATGGTTATATCCCATGTATCCATGGGCTTCTTATTTTGTTAAGAAAATTAGACTATTTATTTAAACTATCAAAATTTGGATTGTCTGTTGCTTGTAATGAAATACATTCTAGACTGATAAAATTTATAATATAAATAACTGCCAGTGTCTGGCATATAGAGAAGTACTTTATAATTTATCAGTTTGCATATGTGCTTGGACTTCATTTGACTAAAATTGAAGTAACTATAATTTTTTATTACAATCATCCAAGCACCGTCGTCCTCTGTCATTTTGTTTAATTTTGAAATTATTCAGGAAAGTGGAGCTTCTTTACTCTTGGTATTACTTCTTCATTATGTCTTTGAGGTTCAAATAAACTTATATAGAGGGATGGCTGTTCCTTTGATGGATCATGGCTCTGGTGGCATTGGTAAGGATTTTGCTTTTAGTTGCAAATTACTAAGCTAGAACTGGCTTAATGAAATCAAGGACAAGTCTTATCAGCTTCTACTTATGAAGATGCTGCATGAGGGCAGGAGAAGGGATAACCAATGCTATCTGTATTTTGATTTAAATGATACCATAATAAAAATCAAGGGGATGCTCTGATTTATTAATGAGGTTATGGAATATAATTTGCTCTAATTCTGTCCCCAGTATCACTCTGCCTCCTCCCCTTAGTAACTAAAATGAACTTTAAAAAATATATTTCATACACACTCACACACACACACACACACACACACACACCATGTATCTCCATAGCAAAATTTCCTGGTTCATCTCCCATGGTCAGTTCTCTATTTTCACAAATTGCATGGCCCTAATTGTGTTTCGCAGCTTCCTAGTCCTGTTATTTCACTTCTTGTCCAGGTAGCAGGTGTATATTGCCCAAGACTAGTGTAATTTACTAGAAGATATGCTTGGGATTTATAGTTGCCTGAAGGATGCATTTACCCACTTATAAACAAACAAACAAACAAACAAATAAAGCAAGCAGTGCGTGCCCAGGCCACATGTTGAAAAGGGAAAGTATTGCCTTGGTCCCTGGGATCCAGTGTCTCAGTGTGACTGTGGACACCACTTGACCTCCTTCCTAACATCATTTAGTTTAACCTACAGAACCAAAACCAATAGGGAGAGAAGACTTAGAACTAAGCTTTTTGTGTATTTAAAAAATTCTTTCAAAATTTTTATTGAGTGATCCTGGGATGTTTGGTAGTTTAAGGATTTCATGTCTTATTTTTTTTTATTTTAAATTTATTTATTTATTCTAATTTGTTATGCATGACAGAAGAATGCATTTCAATTCATAGTATACATATAGAGCATAATTTTTCATTTCTCTAGTTGTATACAAAGTAGAGTCACACCATTTGTGTCTTCATACATGTACTTAGGGTAATGATATTCATCTCATTCCACTATCTTTCCTACCCCCATCGCCCCACCCATCCCCTCCCTCCCCTTTGCTCTATCTAAAGTTCCTCCATTCCTCTCATGCTCCCCCCACCCCCATTATGGATCAGCATCCACATATCAGAGCAAACATTTGGCCTATGGTTTTGGGGGATTGGCTTACTTCACTTAACATGATATTCTCCAACTCCATTAATTTACCTGCAAATGCCATGATTTTATTCTCTTTTAATGCTGGGTAATATTCCATTGTGTATATGTACCACAGTTTCTTTATCTATTTATCTATTGAAGGGCCTCTAGGTTGCTTTCACAATTTACCTATTAGTGAATTGTGATGCTATATACATTAATGTAGCTGTGTCCCTGTAGTATGCTGCTTTTAAGTACTTTGGGTATAAACCGAAGAGTGGGATAACTGGGTCTCATGGTGTTTCCATTCCAAGTTTTCCAAGGAATCTCCATACTGCTTTCCAGATTGGTTGCACCAATTTGCAGTACCACCAGCAACATATGAGTGTGCCTTTTCCCCACATCCTCAGCAACACTTATTATCATCTGTATTCTTAATAGCTGCCATCCTGACTGGAGTGAGAAGAAATCTTAGAGTAGTTTTGATTTGCATTTCTCTAATTACTAGAGATGTTGAATATTTTTTCATGTATTTGTTGATCAATTGTATATCCTCTTCTGAGAAGGGTCTGTTCAGATCCTTAGCCCATTTATTAATTTGGTTATTTGGGGGGGGGGTTTGGTGTTAAGTTTTTTAAGTTCTTTATTCTAGATATTAGTGCTAACTCTGATGTGCATGTGGTAAAAATTTGCTCCCATTCTGTAAGCTTTCTCTTCACCTCACTGATTGTTTCTTTTGCTGAGTAGAAGCTTTTCAGTTTGAATCCATCTACAAATTTATTTTGGTGCCAATATCATGACTTTTTTGTTACTAATTCTGTGTAGTATAGTTTAAGGTCTGGTATACTGATGCCACCTGCTTTACTCTTCTTGTAAGGATTTCTTGGACTATTCTGGGTCTCTTATTTTTCCAGATGAATTTCATGATTGCTTTTTCTACTTCTATGAGTACTGTTGTTGAGATTATGATTGGAATTGTATCAAGACCAATGGTACAGAATAGTGAACACAGAGACAAATCCATATAAACACAGTTATCTCGTATTAGACAAAGGCACCAAAAACATATATTAAAGAAAAGAGCCTCTTCAACAGATCATGCTGAAAAAACTGGAAATCCATATGCAGCAAAATGAAATTAAGCCCCTATCTCTCACCATACATAAAACTCGACTCAAAGTGGATCAAGGACCTAGGAATTAGAGACCCTACATCTAATAGAAGAAAAAGTAGGCCCAAATCTTCATCCTGTGGTATTAGGCCCCAACTTCCTTAACAAGACTGCTATAGCACAAGACATAAAATCGTGTCTGTTTTAAGAAATTATTTTTGGAATCATAATGCATTTAACTGTGTGCTTTTTAGAAATCTTTTTGCTTTAGAACATGTATTCATGTGAAGAGTATAAGAAGCTCATTATTTCTTTGTTTTAATATCACTCACTTATAAAGTGGCATTTTTAGGCAGAAATAAAAATGTCCTCTCATTCTGTGCTTTAAAGCTTAGCTCCTAAGGAACAAAGAATCAGAACTTTATCTCACAGATGCTCAGCTGCTTTGATAAGGCATCTGTTCCACTCTAATTAATTTTTCAAGAAGTTTACGCTTATCAACTGTACATGTTATCTATACTTGAGTAAAATGTTTGCTGTTTTGAATTTCTTCTTTAAATCTAAAATGTAACTACAAAAGCCCCAAATCTCCATTAGCATTCACGGTAAACAGATGTAATCTTATACTTACAGTAATATTGCTTTCAAATGTATCTTCTAGAATTTACTACTTAAAATGAAAAAAAAAAAAATAAGGAAGGAAAGAATTTAAGGAATTCCCAGAAATTGCAACAGGGTCTGCTGATGAATGGTTCCTTGAGGAAAATCAGCCCTTGTTAATATAACATCTGGCTTGCATTTTGCATAAATAAAAACACAAGCTCAGGACAGAAGAAACGGAAGAGGGAAGTGGGGAAGATGGGATGTGGGTTTTCCTGCATAATAATCTCCAACAGCCAAGAAATCTAATTATAAGAAATGTTATCTAATGAGACTCTAGTCGAGGTAATTCTACAGGAGAAGGCAAGGTCTCATGAGACTAGGACAAAAACAGTGAATCCATTAGATAATTAAAAAAATACTGAAACCGTATGCCTGGTTGAAGGACTTCATTCAGTCAAAACAGCAATTATCAATGGCTTCTCCAGGGAGCATTTACGACTGTAACCACAGAAATTCCATGCCTCGGTTAATATGTTTTAAGAAGTACTGTGCTGTTCTCATCTGCACGATCAGATTTCTGTCTTTTCCTTTGTGCATTGTCAGTCTAGAAGAAGAGCGCCTACCTAATTAACAATCCACTCAGCAGCATCTTCTCTTGCTATTACATAGACGAGTGGGATGGTTCCTCCTCTGTGGGAAATAACCACTTTGACTTTGTTGGAGGTCTTTAATTCTGTGCTTTAAAGCATAGCTCCTAAGCAAAAAGAATCAGAACTTTATTGTGTGAGATGCTCAGCTACTATATCCCCAATTAAATGTACGAATTCACTGGATGTTCAAGTTGAATGTTGCTGATTCACCGACTAAATTTTATCTGTGATTTTTCCAGTTATGAAAACTGAAGTAGTAAAATGAAATTAAATAGCATTAACTAGAATCAAATAGAAACACTGACTAGTAAAATTGTAAAAAATAAATGAAGTTGTTCTGAAAGCCTTTGGGTGTGCTTTGTTGTTTTAAAGAATTGGTTAACGACTTTGAGCTTGACAAAGTTTGCCTGGTGTTGTCTTTTATTTATCTCTGCTTCATGTGATTTGGGAAGAACGTGTGGGAAAGAAGTTTCTGGACTGCTTAGTGATTTTCAAATATTTTGGAGATGCAACCAGACACTTTAAATTAGAGTCACACAAGCTGGTCTGTGTTGGCAAGATGGATATATTGCTAGAGAAGCGAGAATCTTATTGAAAATGAAAAAAAAATTATATTTCCCTAGGTTCCCTAAACTTGGAATCACTACTGTTTGTGCTGCTGGACTTTTTTTTTTTTCTCTGCTCATCTCTAATTAATCATTTTAAATTATGACTCAGCAAGAAATTTGCCAATGAATAAAACCACACACAATTAGCATTTTCAGAGATATTTTGGCAATAAGTACTATATCCCCAGTTAAATGGATCAATTCACTTACTATGCCTTTGAAAATTCATCAGTTTTGACCCATCATTTCTTACAGTTTTTATTAATAGAAGAACTGTGAAGAGACATTGCACAGAAGAGTGATTCATTTAGCATTTTTATAATTGTGAAAATATTGAAAGTAGTCTAAATATTCTCTGAAGAGAGAAAATGTTGACCTATATGGTAGCAGGGATACACTGAGACAGCCACTATGAAAGTCTTCAATTACCTATTTGCTCATTTGAATCAGTTCTCCCAAATGAGGATTGTATGCTAAGGTACAATTTAATTCATGGACTGGAAAGGAACATGCAAGAATGTCAAAGGTGCGAGTAGAAACCATAATATTTATCTCCACATCTTGATAATGGTACCCAGGTAGTTGATCATACCCCACTTTGAAGATACTATGTGAGATCATCCATCCAACCATGGATTCCCATTTCCTCCACCTCCTCATCTCCCAGTGATCTTATTCTTCTCCATCTCTTGGCCACCTATCCAAATTGTAGTAATCTGGTAATTTCTTACTAAATTTCAACCTCAACCATCCTTTCCCCATTACTTCCTATTACTACTTCTAATTCAGAAAATTTCAGAGCTCAGGAAGGATAGTCATTATGAGGGCAAGTCCTGACTATAAAAATGTATTTTAATTAGTCAACACAGAAGTAATAATAGAATTAGAATATACATTTTGCTCTTCCTCATGCAGTAATGAATGCAGATAATGATCATGAGTAGCTGCCAAAACCATTAGGTGGGAAGGGGATGGAAATCTTGGTAATGTAGGGATGGAACAGCCAACATCATCTGGACCCTTGGATCAATCTTAATGTTAGAAAGGGGGAGGGGTGAGCTGGACATAAAAGATGGTTTGAATTGTGGAAGCACACAGAATCTCACTAAAAATTTAGAAGAAATTAGGGGCTGGAGAAAGTTTTTAAAACACCACATAGATTCAAACACAAATCTGGAACTTTGGAATTCTACAAGGCCTTATTTTCAAGGATTACTAATGAATAAAAATGTGTAAGCTTATTTGAAAAGTAATCCAAATTTTGTGGGATAGTTATGCTCATTTTTCTCTCCCCTTAGTGTTTGATTTTTTGCAAAGTAGAATGAGTGAAAAGGATTCAGTTTCAGTTCTACAGTTTAGTGATTTCCTGTTGCTGCTGACCACACCCAGTGTCCGAAACCGTTGCTTTTCAGACCGGGGATGTTCCATTTATTTTTAACACTCACTGAAAATTACTGGGCTTGCTGTTCAAGATGATACCTCTTAAAACAATCTCAAAAATGCCCCAGTCAGCCAGAATGTATATATGCCTTTCCACTTTAATAAATAATATGCAATAATTTTAATATTAATTTATATTTTATCACAATGACATGTATGTATAATTTAACATGTCTGAATTACTTAAAAAACACTTTTAACAAAACCCAGTGGTTTCCATCCCCATATGCCTACAAGTGGTCTCCAGGCCAAGACCACCAGGAGCATGTGTGTGATTGTGGGAGGACCACACACTGCGGGGCTCTGAGGGGACTCTCGGGAAGAAGGTGTTGGAGAAAGCTTTTTATTATAGGATTGGAGCTTGCATTGGGAGGTTTGGGGAAAGGTTAAAAGAAGTGGGTCCTTGGATTGGAGCTGTGTGCAAGCAAGGGTAATTCTGTAATTGGCCATCATAATAAATTTTATCTATGAATAAGGAAAACTAAAATTGCCATTGGTAAGGGAGCAGCCATCATTCTTAGTAGACAGAAGAGCGGGCATTGGGTCCTGCGTGTGACATGGACAGTGCTCCTGTTCTGTTTGCATTTAGACATTACTATAGGGTGGTCTGATGTTGATGTTCCATGAAGCCACTGATGTCTCATGGGGGACATCAGCTTCCAGATGTCAAGGGCTGCTCTTCTCTTTCTCACTCGTCACTTCAAGTCCTGCTGCTTTTATTTTCTTCTTCTGAAATTTACAAATGTCTGAACACTGAATCCTATGCACTATGCATACCTTCTGATCTTCTTTAATATTAGATGAAATCTTAGCTCTTTTCACATGACATCCCCTCTGTTTCTCTTTGCCCCTCCCAATAGATTTATATCAGTAATTTTAGTTAAATGAATATTCAGTGTTTCTCTTATGCCTATGAAAATATACTACTTTCTACTATTATTATTATTATTACTATTATTATCATTATTATTATTTGAGATGAGGTCTTGCTATGTTCCCTGTGTTGACTTTGAACTTCTGGGCTCAAATAATCCTCCTGTTCCAGCCTCCCCAGGAGCTGGGACTACAGGCATGTGCCACATAGAAGGTGAAAATATTAACACCTAAACATCTTAGTGAGTTAAGATGATATTTTTCTTCTTTATTTTTTTAAATATACCTAGTTTCTTCTTTTTTTTCTCATTGAGTATATTATCTTTATCCTTATTGCTAATGCTTTTAGTCTTCTAATAGCTTCACAGGACAATTTCCCACAAGGTCAATAAGATCAGGTCATTTGTCATGACTTTCCTTCCTTCTCAAATCTCAGTTCCTCTCTTGGAGAGTCTCTTGTCCTCCCTGGACTCCAGGTCTGGGGCACACCACCAACACCATCCTTCTCTGGACTGTTCCCCTTTGGATTTACTGATTTCAAGTTGGATTTGCTGGTTTTAGATGTCATATTTGCCTCTTTCTTGTGGTGGGGTATATTCACTAGTAGTTTCATGAATGATTTCATCAGGCTAAAGATGGTGCACCCATGGATCATGTGGGCTGACTGCCCCTCACATGCCTGTTTCTGAGTCAGACTCTTCCAGGACTGCTGGTCGGAGGCACATCTGCCTGGGGTCTGCCTCCACCATCATCTTAGGGATTCTTCTCTTTCCTCCTCCAATTTGAATCCCTGACTATTTCTTTTCCTTAGTGTATTCCCTCTAAAGTTCAAAACCAACTTTCCACAGCTCCTGTAGAAAGGTTGCATTGAAAGTAAAATTTTTGAAAACTTGAATTATGAAAATATTCTGGCCTCATGGTGGGTAGTTTGAATGAACTCTAAGTAGGAATGAATTTTTCTTCATCATTATAGAGAGTAGTTCCATGATTTCTTGTTTCTTTGTTGCTATTGAAGAGTTTAAAGTTATCTGAATTCATGATTCTTCCTAGTAAATTGTTCTCTTATATTCCTCTCTAGAAGACTCAGAATTGTGTTCATCTCTACAATTCTGAAGTTTCACAATTATATTATTTTATGTAGGTACATCATTGCCATCTGGCATTTAAAGTCCTTCTGTTATGGCACATTTTCATAAATATTTAATTCTTGACATCTACTTATTTACTAATTCACTTATGTGTTATTTATTTATATACATCTTTTACCTGAGGGGAAAAACTACCATTTAGATATTGAGCATCTTGGATTGTGCCTTTAATTTTTAAAAATCTATTCTGTTTTAGATTTTTTTTCCTTCTTGCTCTACTTTCTGGGTGATTTTTCAAAGGTGTTTATAAATGGGCTTTAAAACATTATGCTACTATGCTTTCAATTTCAAAGATCTCTTTTAAGGTCTCTAGATGTATAATTTTATAGCATCCTGTTCTTATTTCATACATGCAGTCTCTCTCTACATCTTTAAACTTTTTATTATTTGTGGTTTTGACTATGTGAAATTTTATAAGTTCCTTTATGTTTCTCAAGTTCCTTTATATTTCTGTCTGTGCTAGTGAATTTTTTCAGGTAACTGCTAGTCCTTGGTTGTCTACTTATTATTTGACATGTATGATTAAATAACTGTTTGAAAAATATGAGTTTTTAGTAGGATTGATCAACTTTAAATTTCATTGTAAGGGGATAATAAGATTCCCACCTGAAGGATAAAGCCAAATTGGGGAAGAAGGACTGAGGGTTTCAGCATGAGAGATTCTCTATACAAAACTTCTCTTCGTCTTGTATTTTTGTATAATAACCACACTCTCAGCTGTGTTGGGAAGCCCAATCAGGGGCTTGGAAAATTTAAGACTATGGGGACCCTTGGAAATGGACTAAATGTGTTTTCATTGTGAAAAATGCTTGCGCTTTTGAGGGTCAAGTATAAAGTAATATAGTTTTGATATACAGTGTTCCTCAAAAGCTCATGCAGGAGATGAAGCAAGGAAGTTTGGAGGTGAAATGATTAGGTTTTGAGAGCCTTAACCTAATCAATGCATTAATTCACTTGGACAAATTCAGTGGGTGGTAACTGCAGGCCAGTAGTGTGGCTGGAGGCCATAGGTCACTGGAGACATGCTTTGGGGTATATATTTTGTCCCTGGTGAGATCTGTCTCTACTTCAGGACCATGTTCTGAGCTGCTTTCTTCTGACATTTTACCCTCCACCTTGATGATCCATCTCACCTAGTGCTCAGAACAATCTTACATAAACTGCGACCTCTGTAACTGTGAGGCAAATAAACTTTTTCTTCTACAATTGTTCTTATCAGGTATTTTGGTCACAGTGACTGAGAAGCTGACCAAACCACCTCTCTATTCACTTAGATCTCATCTTTGACTTTTTTCAGCCAAGTTTTGCAGTTTTCCTCATAGTGATTTTGAATGTTTTTTGTTATACCTACTTATTTCTTCTTCAAAGCTTATGTAAATTATATTGTGGGCTTTTTGTCTTCCTTTTTCTTTTTTAGATTTTATTTCCATTGACAATTAATGATTGTATATATTTATGGGATACAGTGCAAAATTTTGATATGTTAATGATGAGGAATGATGAAATCAAGTTCATTAACAAAAAATAAAAATAAAACGACACAGTAATCTCATTTGTATATCTTTTACCCATAGCAAATTCTCAAATAAAAGCTATTGATTTGTTTAATTAAATGAAAACTTTTTATCTTAATTGGTTAACTCAAATATTTTACCTTAAGGGATATGTCTTCATTTATGTATCAAGGAATTTTATTAATGTTGGAGACTATACTCTATTACGAGATATTTTAGGGACTTTATACCATGCAATAAAATTTTAATTCCTTTAGTCTAGGGTAATTTTGAAGTATAGTGGAAATACCAGGCACTGGAAACACACAAACCTGAGTTTAAATTATCCCTTCATCCCTCAGCAATTAAAAGAACTCAATTGTGTTATTCAACTTGTCCTAGTTTGTTTCTCCATTTGTATAATGGGGAGATGATATTTAAAAGGTCATTGTGACATTATACATAGTGACCAACACATAGTTCTTGCCCAACAAACATTTTCTCCTTAATATCTCACATTTGGGTGTATCAGCCAACTACTTATCTGGGTGATCTCATTTTTAAGTTTTTTATATCAAAAACTTTCTGATGAATCTTTGACAACTAATTCAATATGCTATTACCCACTTAGTCCTGTATCTCCAAGTGTAGAAGTGCATAATTTGCCCATGATGAAAATACCAATTTATTTTCCTGATATCAACTTTCTTCCCATTTTGGGCAACAGCTTGCACATGGTTCCCATGTAACTCATTGCTTTTCACCATAAAATGGTGAAATTTGGGATCCTTGGAGAAAAAAATTGATAGTATTTTAATTAAACATCACTACTAAATTTTTAAAAATGTTTTTAGATGTTGATGATTCTTTATTTTATTCATTTATTTATACATGGTGCTGAGAATTGAACCCAGTGCCTCACAGATGTTAGGCAAGCACTCTACCATTGAGCCACAACCCCAGCCCATCACTACTGAATTGATCTCAAAATATAGTGCATGATGTTACTGCTCTGAAGATAATACTTCTTGCAACACTCTGTAACTCTGACTCATGGAAATAAGACTCCCACAGAGAGAACCATGTCAGGGCAAGTTCAAAACAAGGGAAGACAAGGAAATTATGGCAATTGCATTCCCATGGTGTTAGTGGGCTTTTCCACTGCTGTGACCAAAACACTGCACAAGGACACTTTAGACGAGAAAAGTTTATTTGGGGATCATAGTTTCAAAGTCTCAGTCCACAGATGGCTGACTGTTTTGCTTTAGGCCCATGATGAGGCAGCACCTTGTGGTGGAAGGGCACTGCTGAAGGAGGCTGTTGTCCTCGTGCAGGCAGGAAACAGAAAGAATAAGAAATAGGACATGCTCCCAGTCACCCACCTTCTCCCATCATGCCCCAGCTGCTTAAGTTACAACCTTAACTTAATTTCACTGATTTGACCAAAAGATCTGACCAGAACAATGTAGAGGAGGGAAAGTTTATTTGGCATTCACAGTTTCAGAGGTCTTAGTCCATAAATGGATGACTCCACTGCTCTGACATCTGAGATGAGGCCGCACATCATAGCAGAAGAGAGCAGCTCAGGACATGACAACCAGGAAGTAAAGAGCGAACTCTGCTCAGAGAGCACAAAATAGATACCCTAAAGACATGTGTCCAGTAACCACCTTCTTCTAGACACTCCCTCCCTACCTGAAGTTACCACAAAGTTAATCCATGCAGCTGCATTAATGCACTGATAAAATTAAGGCTCTCATAACCCAATCTTTTACCTCTAAACTTCCTTATGTTATCTCATACATGGGCTACTGGGGGATACCGCATATCCAAACTATAACATTCCACCCAAAAGCTCATGCCCATCTCACAATGCAAACTCAATTTAACCAATTTCCAATAGTCCCCAATAGTCTTAACAGTTCTAGCATTGTCCAAAAGTTTAAGTCCAAGGTCTCCTCTTGAGACTCAAGGCAAACTCTCAGCATGAGCTTTTGTGAGAATCAAAAGCAAGTTATATATATCCAATATATAATGACACAGAGTTCATAATTTCCATTCCACAAGGGAGAAATAGGGCCATAGAAAAAAGGGATGGGACCAAAGCAAGACTTAAATCTAATGGGCAAATAAATTCTGTAGCTCCTTATCCAGCATCTGGGGAACATGGCATTGTGATGTCGTTTCCAAAGAGCTCGTGTAAGTTCATCCCCATGACCTCACTGGTTTCAGCCCTCATGGCCTCTCTCTTGGCTGATCCCTACTCAATTCCTGCAGCTTTTCTTGACAGATGGCCCACAGTATTGATATATCTTGATCTCCAGGGTCTTCACTACTGCTTCAGCTTCCTTTTCATGCATTGCCCACTCAGGGGAAGCCTACAGGGACTCTTACCCTACTGCATTTTGCCTGACTCCCCAGCACTTCCTTAAAAATCTTGGTGGAAACAACCTTGACCCCTAACTCTAGCATTCTACAATCCTGCAGAACTATTGCCGGAAAGTTGATGCCGATGTCTGCCACCATCTCAAGTAGTAGCCAGGCCCCTTGACTGCAGCAGCCTCTGAGTGCCTGGGCAGGGTGCCCCACAGGTCTTTTCTCAAAGGCATTTTTACTTTTATTCCTTGAGCCTCTGATAGGTGTGGTCTTGCCAATTCCTGAGATACACTTGAGTCATCTTTCCTATCCCCTCTGGTAAAGTATTTAGCATCTCTGTAGTGGCTGTAATGTCTTTAACCACCACAACTCTCTAAAAGCTGGCAGTAATATCCATGCCACTGCTTGAATGCTGTTATGCCTTGAGACTTCTCTGCCACATTGATCAGTCCATTACCTTTAAACTCAGTCTCACAGAAAGTCTCAGAACATGGGGAAAATGTTGACAACTTCCTTGCCAAAACATAATGCAAATAACCTCTAGTCCACTTTCCAAGAGTCATATATATTTTTTTTAAATTTCATGAACTGTTATGGTCATATTAGATGTCCCCTCCAAAACTCATATGTGAGACAATGCAAGAGAGTTTAGAGGCGAAATAATTGGGTTGTGAGAACCTTAACCTAATCAGTACATGAATCCCCAGGTGGTAACTGTGGACAGGTAGGGTGTAGCCGGAGGAGCTGGGTCACTGGGGGCATACTTTTGAGGCATTTAATTTGTCCTTGTTGAACAAAGTCTCTTCTGTCTCTCTGCTTCCTGGTGTGATGTCCTAAGCCACTTTCCTTGGGCATGTTCTTCTGCCATGATGTTCTACATTACCTCAAGCCCCAAAGAATGGAGTTGGCAGTTTATAGGCTGAGACCTCTGAAACTGTGTTTCACCAAATACACGAAATACAGTTTGCCTCCTCTAAAATTGTTCTTGTCAGGTCTTTTGGTCACAGCAAAGAAAATGCTGATAAAATATGAGCGCAGTTTTTACTGTCCACAATCCTATTGGCATTTTGGTCTTAGCTCCCACCAGAATTGCCCATTAAACTCTGCTTACAATATTCTAAAGATTTTCCAGCTTACATCTCTAAAATTTGCAAAATTTCTTCCAACACAAATTCCAAAAGACTTCAAAAGCTTCTGAATCACATTTCCAGGTCCATCACAACAAGGACCCCACCTCTCAGGACCAATTTCTGTTTGAGTCAGCTTATTCATCAGTGTGATCCAAAGACCTGATAAGAACAATTGTAAGAAGAAAAGTTTATGTGGTTCATTGTTTCAGAAGTATCCCTCCATAGAGAGTGGACTCTGTTGTTCTGGCCATGGGGTGAGGCAGAACATCGGGGTGGAAGAGTGTCTGTGTCTACTGTTAATCAAATAACTGTTCAAAATGTAAGAATATAAGCATGAAAAGAAGATACACATAAAAATATATATTGTTAATACATATTGCTTTAAACTCAAAATTATGAAACACAAAAAAGTAAAAATGTAGACTATAGAATGAAAGAAAATCTTTGCTATGTAAAATAAAATTAATCTCCAAATTCCTATTTAGGTTATAAAATTATTATTTTTTATTCCTTGGTTCATTTAAGCTAAATAATACAATTTTGAGAATGGAATTTCTAGTATTGGAGTATCTGAGTATTATCTTGCCTGATTACTTAGAGAAGAATGTAAGTAGTCTTCTCATCGAGTGTTTGGAAATAGTTTTTTAGATACATAAATTCAGAACTTTAAAAACAAGACGGTTTTGACTGTAGCCAAGATAAGGAAATAGGGCTGGTCATGCAGTAGGACAGTGCAGGATTGTAATCACAAAGTGGACAAATACATTTTGTCCTTAGTCAGTGCTATAATGACAGCACAAAGCCATGCTCTATTCCACTTGGTCTGTAACTGCTATTTTCATTTCTAAGGAGGCCATGCCCTTATGTTCTTGGCTCTGGAGTCAGCACAAATTATGTCCCATGAGATTAAGAGAGGGTGTTAGCTGTCCTTCTGCCTCCCATGGGGCCACCTGTTTGGGGATATAAATGTAAGACATTCTGATTAATATTTTGCCATGATCAACAAACTTTAAATGACATGGATTCCAGTGTTGTTATTTTTTTTCTTTTTTAAATTTAAATATCCTTGAACTTTAATTAGACAATTCCCATGGTCTTAGGTGAAAAGAATATGATTATTTTTACTCTTGCTTGATAGATAAGCTTGTAGGATGGCCATAAAGAGTATCACGAACTGGGTGGGTTCAACACAAAAATTAATTTTCTCAACCTTCTGGAGGCTAGAAATGCAAGATGCTGCTGCATGTAGGGTTGGTTTTCTCTGAGGCCTTTCTCCTTGACTTACAGATGTCTGCATTCTCACTGTGTCCTCACATGATCCTTTTCTCAGTGTGTGGCCACCCCTGCTGTCTCTCTGTGCATCCAAATCTCCTTTTCTTACAAGGACACAAATAAGATTAAGTTCTACTCTGAAGATCTCCTTTTGACTTACCTCTTCAAAGACTTTATTTCCAAATACAATCACATTCTGAAGTTCTGGGGGTTAAGATTCCAATACATGAATTTAGGGGGAACTTAATCCCGCCTATAATAGTGGGGATGCCCAATTTTCAAGTCAAGTGAGAGGTATTTGAACAAAAAACATTGAACCTTTTTTTTTTGACAAAATATTGGCAATTCCCCTGAACTTTAGTTGGTAAAAATCTTTCTAAATATTTCTCTAGGTTTTTCTATCATCAAGTATCTGTTTTCATGTCTATTCTTCCATAGTAGATTTATGCTCTCAAGTTTGTTAGCTTTTATCTATGCTCATGGTACATTATTTCTGAATCCTATTTTGTAGACACTGGAGTATATTTAATTACAATCATGCAAATACTACTTTAAAATTGTATGCACCTACTCTTTGCATCTATACCTAGGTAGTCCCTGGATTATATGTTTTATAACCACTTCATAGAAATAACAGAAAGAATGAGGAAGGTAAAGAAAAACAGGTTGTCCTGAAGTTATTGACTATACACAGTTGTTGTAATTTTTAAGATAGAATGTGATAAGATCCTTGCTGTAACCTATAGAAAACCAATGAAAATCAGCATAAGCAGTTAAGCTAAAAGCCAATACTAATCAAAAGCCAATGAAAATTCAAGATTACTGTATAAAGGGTGAAGAAAGGAGGAACAAAAGGAACAGAATAAATGTGAAAGATGGTGAATGAAGAGTAAAATGATCAATTCAGATTTAATTGTATAGGTAAACATGTTAGATGTAAATGAGCTAAACACACCAATTCAAAGGCAGAAATTGAGGAAGTAGATTTTTTTAAAAAATTTTCAAATATATGCTCTTTGTAACAGAAATATTCTAATTATCAAATGTTTATATTGATTATAAAATGCAGTAAGAAAACACGAACATTCTCAATGTATATGTATCTAATAATATTCACGAAAAGAATCATTAGTTGAGAGAATTGAAGGAAAAAGGCTCATATCCACAGTTGCACTTGAAGCACTCTTATCTGAATAGTGTTAGGCAAAAAAATCCATAAGAATTGGAACAATGTTTTTAACTCAGTTGGCCTCAGTGACAGTAACATTTTCCTGAGCATATACAGAAAACACTATTTCAATCTCCACCGAACAGTCACCAAAGGAAATGATGCTAGGTCACAAGGCAGGTCTCAAGGAATTTCAGGGAATTGAAAACATGCAGATTTGTATTCTGTGACCAATTAAATTAAAATGGTATTGAAAAGATAACTGGGAATTCTCCAAATATTTGGAAATTGAAAAACATACTTCTAAATATATAATCCATGGGTTAAGGAAGAAATCTTAAAAGAAATTAGAAAATATTTTAAATGGATGATAATGAAAACACAGCATGTTAAAATATGTTGAATATAGATAGATCAGTGCTTAAGGGAAAGTTTAAAACTTTAAGTGCATATGCTAAACTAATACAAATTAAAAGCAGTAATCTGAGCTTCTTGTTTATAGATCTAGAAGAAGAACAAATTAAGCCAAAGGAAAGAGAAAGAAGAAAATAATAGCAAATATCAATGAAATTTAAAATAAATATGAACATGAAACAAAATTTAAAATGAAACAAAAACTGATTCTTCAAAACGATATATTGATAAACATAAGAGTGATTCACAGACAGAGATATAGAGAGACAGGAAGTATAAATGCCATTATGTAGTGAAACAAGGACCTCATTATACATTGCATGGATTTTAAAGAGATAAGGAAATTTTATAAACCACTTCATGTAATAAGCTCAACAATTAGATGAACAAATTCTTTGGAAATGATCAAACTAAACAAACAAAAAAAAGACATGCAAAATTCAATAGTTTTATATATTATGAAGATTCCTCATTTGCAATTAAAATATATCCCATCAAGCAAACTCCAGTATTTCTGATTTTGTTAGTGAAATCTCAAACTTTTTTTTTTCCAGTACATAGGTCAACCAAACATTGAAATTAACAACAATGTGTAATAAGCAAGCATTTTCAGTCAAAGAAGAGGAAATATTTCCAGCTATGATGTCAGCATAACTCATATTAATAAGAAATATTATAGAATATTTATAAGAAAAAATTATAAGAAAGAATATTATAAGAAAAAAAAAAGCTATTGGCCAATAGCCTTATGATCTATTTTGGTGTGAATACATGCTGTCCCCTGAAAGTTCATATGTGAGACAATGCAGAAACGTTCAGAGTTGAAATGGTCAGATAGTGTGGGGGTCCTGCAGGAAGGTAGGCCTTAGGTAGAGGAAGGCAATCACCAGAAGTGTGCCCTTTGGGATTATTTTATCCCTGACTTCCTTGAACTCAACCTCCCCCACCTCCTGCCTCCCCTGCCCCCCACCCGCCTCCTTCTTGGCTTATGGACTAAGAATCTTTCTCTTCCTCACTCTTCCACCATGATGTTCTTCCTCAGAGCAGGTTCAGAACTAGGGAGTTGGCTGTCCATGGACTGAACCTCTGAAACTAGGAGCCAGAATAAACTTCCTCCTCTAAGTTGTTCTTGTCTTTTGCTCACAAAAGACTCAAAGCTACTAAAACATGATCACAGATGCAAACACACAGAAGAAAACCACACTGACTGTATTAACATATAAAAGGAGTGATAACAGTTGATCAAAATATCAAAACAATTAATTCCTCTAGCAAACTACAATAGTAAGTGGATTTCATAATGGTACCAGTCTTGGAAATCAGGATGGTGTCCCTATTCCCCTGGGGTTGAAGACTAAACACTTGAGAAACACCGAAGCAAGCATAGAAAGCAAGTTTTATTTAAGAAAGAGAGAAGAGAGAAAGCAGATTTCTCAGGAGAAAAGTCTGGGCCCAGAGCTGGGTGCCTGGGGTGGTCTTGTCTCCTTTATAGATCTCAGATTTCCTCTATCTGCTTCCCACCTCCTCTTTCTACCCTGCCTATATGCCCCAGAGCAGGAAAGAACAGCCCAGGGGGTAATCATTAGCAATTCCTTGTGTTGGGAGAATGATTCCCCGGAGGTGTTAGCAACCCCTTGAGCAAGGAAGTGCTCTAGAACTGCTAGCAACGCATTTTCTTTTCTTTCTTTTTAATTTTTATTGTTGGTTGTTCAAAACATTACATAGTTCTTGATATATCATATTTCACACTTTGATTCAAGTGGGTTATGAACTCCCATTTTTACCCCGTATACAGATTGCAGAATCACATCAGTTACACATCCACTGATTTACATATTGCCATACTAGTGTCTGTTGTATTCTGCTGCCTTTCCTATCCTCTACTATCCCCCCTCCCCTCCCCTCCCCTCTTCTCTCTCTACCCCCTCTACTGTAATTCATTTCTCCCCCTTGTATTATTTTTCCCTTTCCCCTCACTTCCTCTTGTATGTACTTTTGTATAACCCTGAGGGTCTCCTTCCATTTGCATGCAATTTCCCTTCTCTCTCCCTTTCCCTCCCACCTCTCATCCCTGTTTAATGTTAATCATCTTCTTTTCTTTGATAATTAGCCCTAGTTTTTCTGACCCAAACATTTATTATCTACATTGTCCTTTGCCCCAACTCAATGCCATGGGTCACAAGAGCGCTAAAATTTCTATTTCTATAGACTAGAAATAATGGAAAAAGAAGGTTTGAAATGAAAGCCTCTGCTAGAACACAAAATCTAAAATGTTTAGAAATATACAGTAAAAGATGTTATATCTCTTCACTGAAAGCTACAAAATATTGCGGACAGAAATTAATGAGCCTCAAGAAGTATTCTAGAAGAATCAATATTTTTGATATCAATTTGATTCAGCAAACTTTTAACTTAAAAAATGCAGCAGTCTCTTTGTAAAAACTTTATAGACTTATTTTAAAACTTACATGTAATTCCAAAACACCTAGACAGCCAGCACAATCTTAAAGACAGAGTCAGCTGAATTTAGATTTACTCCACTTGACTGATTCTGTGATTCCACTTATAAAAATTTATAAATGGAGACCATGAGAAATCAGAGGAGTGACTACCTGGACGGTAGTCCTGGATCACTCAGAGAAACAGAAGGAGCATTGTGGGATAAATCCTATCAATTTTCAGTCTTGTTACATAAAATGGAGCTTCTATTTTTGTTTTGGATTAATCCAATAATTTAAAGTGAGGTGAATAAACAGTGCACACAACCAAAAGGCATGACGAAAATGACAGATTTTGAGTGAAACCTGTGTTCTCTTTAAAGCCCATTCCTAAATGGCCCTCTCCCTGCCTTGACTTGACCTTTTTTACGGGAGAAACTTCCCCAGCTCACTGAACCACTTCCTCCAAACACGGCTTCTAAAGCAGACTTTAGTGAATTTCTGATGAACTGAAGGAAAGTGAGCTTCATTTACAGCAGACTGCTGCTAGAAAGCACCTGGTGTTGAATGCAGTATTTAGAACAGCTGTCATTCAAGGTCCCCGCAAGGGTGGACTGGCTGACCACTGGCTGAGCACAGAGACACATGCCTCCTCTGTGTCTGATGGAGCCACAAGTCTGGCTGCTAGAGCAGGCAGAGTTTTATGGCTGAGAAGCTGTTGGTAAATCAATTTGTAACACTGAACTTAAATTGTGCATGAGAGCAGGGAGGTAGACAGTCATTTTGAGTGAAGTTGTACTTGAAATTAACGGCCAATCAAAATGATGGGGTTTGCAGAGTGTTTTTTTTAATGTTTTATTTTATTTTGTTTTTAGAAAAGAATTTAGCAGAGTCCAAAATTTATATTACCCTGCCACTGCAGAAAACTTCCTTGGTAACTTTTTGTTATTTAATGCATCTCACTGATGGTGGTCAGATGCTGTACATCACCACCGGCAGCTTAATGCCTGGCTTGTGCCTGTTGGAGCAATACTCTTAAATCTTTGTAAATGGGTCTTTTAGGTTTTCCATCATAAATCATACATAAGGGAGCCCACGTCCCTTACTTCTCCCATGCTTTCCTTTCAGTCATTCTGATCTCTGATTAAATAGATGTTAACTACCTAACATCTCAAAGGCTTGTTTTGGAATTTTTTCATTCCTTCTCTCCCTTCCCCTCTCTTTCTCTCTCTGAACAGGGAATACTTTCTCCATAATAAGCATTCAGCTCTTTGACTTATGTTGTAATCACTTATTTACAGCTTAGCTGAACCTATATGTTAAATTAAGGATTCTAACCCTAACCCAATGTTGTATTTTTTCATGTATATTTAATATTGCTGATATGGAATTTTGATGATTGAGTTAAAGGAATAACTAAAAGAAAACTCTAAAATACTCCCTATCTTGAATACTGAATAATGGGATCACTTGAGGACCTCATCTAATAAATTAGTATCCAGACCTTGGACTCAGCAAATTCCAAGAAGGGCGGGCAATCCATTATTATACATGCCAAATGGATACCGAAGAGGGTGTGTATTGTTGAATGATTTCAATTTGCATTTAAAATACTTCCTACTTTATACTCCCTAATGTATGCTATTTCCTCTCTGCACCCTGTCTTCTATAGAAATGACCCTGTCATACAAAAAACAAAGGGAGAAAGTTCAGCCCTTTGCAGGGCAAGTTGTAAGAAAAGGGGCAGAAGCAGGGTGGAATTACCTTTCAGAGAAACCCTCACCTGACCAGGTGCAGGAGGACCATAATTCAGGGTTAGTGGCAGGAGGTGGCTGACTATGAGCCTGAAGTGGGGCTGTTACCTCTCCTCCTTCGCCTATGAAGGAAAGCATGGAATTTGACATTTGCTGGCTGCTGAGTGAGGAGGTACAGAGAGCTATGGAGAGCACAACAGAAGGCCGGCCTCAGGACAGTGACGGTTCCATGTGTAGGAACGTGTCAGTGGGAAATCAACTGGCCAGCTCACAGAGTCCAGCTGTGGGTCCCCAAACTCTCAAAGGCTGGCCCTGACCAGTTACTCCAAAGTCTCTTCCATTTCAGAGAACAAACTAGATCAGCTGCTTCATAGCACCTACCAGGCAGCATGCACAGAAGACCAACAGGCACAAGATCCATTCCATCTTACCTTGAGCAACCTTAGCCCCACCTCCTCCACACAGGCCTCACTGGAGAAGACAGAGCCAAAACATTATTCTTCAGACTTAACAGAGATAGACTCATTGTATTAGAAACTACTGAGAGAGCACGCACTGACAAGGGTCATATTTTGATTGTTGAGTGAGTGGGAAGTTCTGAAAAAGAGGAGGGCATTTATATGATATAAGCAAAGCTGCATTTTCTTTGTTCAACTAACTGCATGAATTTTGTGACCTGACTTTGTTCAAATGAAAACATAAAATCTCCAAACTGGTAAGCCATTATCAACACAAACAGCATTTGGGCTGCAGGTTAGTAGGATTTTTCTTAACGTTCTTCTGGTGAGAGGCAGTGCAGTGTGTAGTAGCTAACAACATGGGATCTGGAGCATTTCCTCTTTTGTTAAATGAGTCAAATGTATGAAAGATGATATATCATGAGCTTTGTAATGTTTTGAACAACCAATAAAAAAATAAAAAAAAGAATAAAAATAAATATATAAATAAAATTAAAAAAAATAATAAATGAGGGCAATGATAGTGTGCACCTCATTGGGTGGTGGTGAAAGTTCGAGCATAAACCACACACACAGAATATAAAATGAGATACCTCATAGCAAATAATCAATATTAACTGTGGACATTTACAAAAACAAATGATCTAGGACTTTGCATGAGCATGAGCTCACTACAGAGTGGGGTGGCCGAGGAATTGGAGTTTGAGATGTTCTTTTAAAGAGGGAAGATCTGTGCAGGTAGGATTAGCGGGCGGGGGCATTCGTCCACTCCACTGAAGAGCCAGGTTATACGGGCTGTTGGAAACAAAAGATCTTTAAAGCAAGGAAAAGTGCCATGTGTATGTATGTTTTTAGCTGCTCAGAGCCATACTAGCTTCTGGAAGAATCTCCTGCATTCTATTTTTTCCCCACCAGAGACTCAGAAAGCATAACAAATCCAGAGAGATTTCATCAGCTCAAGAGGGGCTTCTGAAGGCTTTGCCCCTGAAATGGTCAGAGATGGCCTAATTTGCCTGGGATTGTCTTAGGCCTTGGAGGTTTCTTGTCCCTAGGATTCTGTGGTTCTTACCATACCCCACACCTGGAATTCTGTCCCTGTACATAAAACAGCAGGATGTATCCACAGGTGGCCACAAGACCCACTTTTCTGGAGATACAACACATGCATAAAATGATTAGAAGCAGGAGTAGAATAAATACATTAAAAATAAGAGGAAGAAGAAAAGGATCTCTGTTGTCTCGTATTTCTTCGTCATTATTTTTAGGACTTCAAATTATATGCTGGCACAACATAATGAATGTTTATTGAATGAATGGATGAAAGAATGGGGGAAAGGCAGAAGTTTTCATGAATTCAGTATTTTCAGTAGTTCAACTCACTTCATGAGTATACACTGTGGACAAAGTTAATAGGATATACAGAGTTCTTTAGCTTTTGGGTGACATATAAGATCCAAACGATAACAGGTTCTGACTCTAGAGTATGTGACCAGTTCACCTCTTGCTTTGCATGTGGGAATTCTAAATGTGTCTGTGACATGACTGTCCCAGAGTCTCTTATCTCCAAACCCTCTTCCTATTCTAAAAGTTCAAGATTTACTAAAAAGGGCGTCCAAGGAGTTACATGTGGAATCATCAACACATAAGACAGGAGTAGGATTCATCTCCAGGGCTATAGATGACTTCCTTGTAGTTTTGATATTTTCAAGATACCAAAAAGATATCAGAAACTCCTAAATAGTATGGAAACTCTGAGAAGCGAGTGACTTGTCCCTGATGATCCCTGAAACAGAGGAAGGACTAGTCTCACAACCCAATCAGAACTCAGAATCCTTCTTTCTAATCCAACTACTGATATATTAGCCATCAAAATATGAGCAGCTGGAATCTGTTGGTATTTGGACTGTATTTGGAATTCCTTTGTTTCTAACGTATTCTAAAAGTTTTTTTTTTTTTTTTTTTTTGAAAGCTCCCAATAATTCAGACCACTGGGAATGCTCTCTGTGGGCTATTTGTGAATGTGGACTGAGCATGTGATACACATCTGTGAGCTACATGATGGAGTATTTTGCATTTTATGCTTTGTATTTATCGTCTTCTCAATCTGATGTTTTGGAAAAAAGGACTATGTACTAGGGTCTTGTGTGTTTGCCGGTGGTGTTCTGCTTGTTTAAATTATCAGATGTTTTTACTAAATTATAATTATCTTTTATTAAGTCCAAAATGCAATTTGGCTTGCAGCAAGCCTCATCTGGCTGGTGAATCACGCAGACGTGATTTTGATGCATCAACAGATTACAGAGAAGGCATTCATTTATGGTCATTGTAACCAACACTTTGGTATGTCTTACTAGGGCTGAAAAAATCAAAATTTGCAGTATCTGACAAAGGGCCTACTTAACCAAACCTTATGTAAAAGACTCAGTCTAACTCCAAATTATATTCGTTTTAAAGCTCTCCTGGTCCACTCATATCTTCTACTGAAGAACAGTTTTTGGCTGGGAAGGAGTTCTTTATTTGTTTGATGAGGAGCAGCTTTCTGTGTATATAAATAGTGCCGGGAGGAAGAGAGAAAAATCCCTTCAGTCAGCTCCACTAGCCAAGTCAGTCCTGGCGGTGAATGGAGATGTGAATCCCAGTTTCTGAATCAATTCTTGTAGAAGCATATGTTCCGGGGGAAGGCTTTCTACTCTTGTTAAGTGGTCTTTGTCTCTCACATTCAGGATACTTATTATGTTGAGAACAAACTACAGGAAAGCATTGCAGTAGGTACAGAGGAGAAGAAAGTGTGAAGGTTCATCCTGTTTTCATGAGATTAGGTGACAATGACAATTGGGAAGCAGTAAGGAAAAGCCATGGGAGAGGAGGACCAGTGAGAGGGTGACCATACAGCCTCCAGCCAGACTTGGGTAAAACACATTCATTTCAATTCCTTTGCAAGAACATAGTCTCACTTAGTGGTCAAAAGCTTTTAAGGATATAATCTCAGATAACAACAACAAAAAAAAAATCAAATTCCAAGTACTTCAATCTGCTCTTTGATTCTCTGCTCTCAGACCTGGGCTGGCTGTGCCAACTGTAATCTCTGCCGTAACCCCGTAGGCATCTGATTTTCAATTTTAATGGGGTGTGTAAATGAACTTTGGGTGCTTTACAAGGCTCCTGTCAGCTTCCCGGCTGGTGGTATCTCGGAGGAAGAAATGCTTCTGTTTCTTGTTCTCTGCAAGGAGTTCTCCTCGTGGCTTAGTGAAGTGCTGTGCTGCTCTAGGATTTTGCTCATCTTCCCAGGACCATCCTTCACCCAGGAGAAGCTCAAAAACCCTCTGGGAGCTTGGCAAGCACCGCTCTGTGGAAGCAGGGCCTGCCTGCCTGGCTCTCTCCCGTCTCTCTGTGCTGCTTCTCCATTTACCTGCCATTTTCTTCTCACTAGCGGGCTCTTCCTAGGTCTCCACGTGTGGTGCTGTTTTAATCAGCCTCTTACCAAAGGTCCTGACAAGAACAATTAGAGGAGGAAAAGTTTATTTGGGGGCTCATGGTTTCAGAGGTCTCAGTCCATAGACAGCCGGCTCGTTCTTTGGGGCTCGAGGTGAGGCAGGACATCATGGCAGAAAAGTGTGGCAGAGGAAAGCAGCTGGAGACTTGCCACCAGGAAACAGGAACAGAGCTCTGCTCAACAAGGACAACATATAGATTAGTTAAGGCTCCATAACACAATCATTTCACCTCTAAACTTGTTTTGCATTGTCTCACACATAAGCTCTGGGGGGACACCTCATATGGAAACCATAACGCCTGCCACTTGCAAACTTGAGACCTGAAGCACTGCTGAGTCTCTGCATTTGTATCACCCTGAAGGGTGGAGAGGGCTTCTCCCAGTTGCTTCTCATAAGCCCATCATCACCAAGGTAGGCAGGCCAGCATGCCACTCTCATTCTCCTTCACCCTTTCTCTAAGTCCTCTCCTGCAGGCCTCTTACGGCAACTCTTCCAGTGGTAAGGGAGGAATCACTCTTGAGATTCCACACTGCTGGGTAGGTCTCTGTTGAATGTCGCGGTCTTCATCCTGAGATGTAAACTGTTTCCATAGCAATCCATGCATAGCAGGTTGTCTTCCTGAATTAGGGTGGGCTGGGCAGGGAGACAAAATGAATGGTGGTGAAAAAGAACCAACCTGTGACCCAAAGGAACCCACCCTTGACACTTTGCATGTTGTGTTGCAATAGTGATTTCTTGGTGTTTGGAGATAGGATGACCTTCCATTCCTATTTGCCTGATCTCAGAGATCTGGTTTATTCCTCTGGCTTTAGTGTATTCCTAAGAGTGTCAAACTTTCATTTTTATTATGTTCCAAATTGACAAATTATGTGAAGATTGTATTGAGAGGATAACTTCATGAGGGAAATGGGGTTTAGTTGTAAATCAAGGCTAACAAATTATTTTTGACTTTTTTTTCCAGCTCTACACAGGGAGTCTCTGAAGGGCTGGCTCAGGCAGAACCTGAGGCTGTTAGATGACACCAGAGGGAATGAGAGCAGTCTGCCATGGGTCTAGTATGCAAATTATTCCATTTACTTAACCTAAAACTGACTTTGGAGGCCATTCATTGAGCATTCACAGTATATATAACCCAGAAGACTTTTTGATTCTTTGATATCAAGAGTAAAGACTGATTTTGATATCATAGTAAGGTGGGAATTAACCCGCAGGTACTCTAATGCAAAATGCTCAAACTCTGTTCAGTCAAATTTTATCATCCCCTCTCATCTTATCTGTCCATATATGCCCATCTGCCCATCAGTGTAGTCTGTATGATCTGTCTGTCTACTATTTTATCTCTCCTAGGGTAACAGAATTCATCCAGTCATGGCAGCCTAGAAATCTGTTTTTTTTTTTTCTATTCTGTATTTTCTCTCATTTTCATGTCAAGATGATTATCATAGTGTGTGTATACTTTATTCCCTACTATATATCTATCAAAAACATTCTCTGTTGTATCCCTCTCAAGACTAGACCTAGCTTAGGGGTAGAATGGAAGGAGACACCCCTAATTTTCTTGCACATCTCATATTGGCAAAAGCCTTAAAGTTATTCTCTTTACTTGCCACCTTTATTGCATCTTTTATTAAAACCTGCCACAGCGTAATCTTTCAAAACCAAAAGTCTTCTTCTCTTACTCTTGCTTAAGATTCTGATGCATACTCCAAATTGACAACTGATTGTATACAGCCTAAAAGACTCACCTAGACAACTTCACCCAAATTGTTTTTTTCAGTACCCCCACCCTCCACCTTTTTTTGCCAGGTTAATTCTTCCTCCTTCATCTCCTAACCTGGGGTCACATCTGTTGTTCTTCCTCCAACATGCTCATTGATACTCCCTGTTTCTGCACATGTCATTTCATGACTATCCTTTAGGGTCCAATATAATTAAAATCTTCTCTAACGGTAAAGATGGGTCCTCTTCCTGCCCTTAAGCATTCCCTTCAAGTTTGGTAGTTACCTTTCTCTGTGCCTCTGCAGCCCCTTGAATGCACTGACTTCGATTTCAGCACTCCTCATGCATGGCTAGTTTTATATCCGCCCATCCCTTCTGCTGGGATATCTTCTAAAGGGCAGAGTGATGCTGTCCTAGTAAGTGCATAAAGTCGTGAGTCAGTGAACTTGGCACGTTCATTATTAACTCCAAGGATGGCCCTGACAATGCCATTAGAGCAGGGAAAGAGGAATTCAAAGTGGGTTCAAAGTCCAATGCATTAATTTCAAGGGGTTTGAGGCATTAATTTTTAAATCTCCATGGTTAAATCCATCTAGGGAATACTGGAATACTGGTTTAAATGTAGACAATTAGGTTTCTTTGAGGTAGGATATGTAAGGACTGCATTTATGCTACTGTGAATTTCCAAAGAACAGATACGAAGTGTTCTCAAATAGTTTTTTTGATTTTATGAACATTTTCCTATCTAATACTTCATGGGCTTCATCTGGGAGAAACAGACTTCCGTGAAATGCTGCCCTGACTAACGGGTTTGTGTAAACCCATTAGTACTTAATCTAAAATACCTTCTTCTCACCCTCATTTCACTGTGGGCATGGATGCAGGGGAGATGGTGCAGAGGAGAGAAATGGCCAAGCTTTGTCATCAATAGTAGCTTAGCCAGCAGAAGAGGACATTCTGTTCCATACCATTACTTATACATACCTACTATGCTCAAACTTGGTTAAACATTTTACTCCTTATTGAAAAAAAAAATAACAAAAAACCAAGGTGGATGGCTGATTGTATGTGCTAGGTCTGGAAGGAAAGAGGCTAGGGTGAAGGAATCAAAGTGTTTGGGCGGGAAGAGGGTGCCACGAGGCTGGGGAGCAGTGAGGGGCCTGGTCTTGGGAGCACTGCTGACCTTGGAGGGTAAACAGACTGAAGAACAAAGGGAGATGAGCTATTTCAAGTGGGGAGACTGACATTAAAAAATAAGGTAACTGTATAGAAATCGACTTTAAGGAGGAATTATTAACATACCATACATGTACCCATTCCAAGTGGCAGAGGCATTATTTCTGTTTCTACTTTTCCATTCTAAATTTTATTTAAAAAAAATATTTTCAAAAGTGAGAGATTTGCTGTCTAACTTCAACCTGCATTTCATGAATTAGGAGCCTGATGACTTTCTTTTCTCATCTTGATCAGTTATTTATAGGTATTTTTTTCTGAAGTATCTGCTATGGCTTTTGGGGAATATTATTGGAGGCATATGTACTGATGCTGATGTATATTACACATTTGAAAGGTTTTTATTATGTTAAATAAGTATACTTTTACACATTTATAAGCTTTCTATTATGTTAAATAAATACACTTTTCTGTGTGTTAGGCAGAGTTCTTATATGTACTTTCTTTTTTGATTTTGTTTTTTTCCTTCACAACTTTAAGCCATTTTGATGTAAATGAGCCATCATTTCCTGTATGGCTGTGGGTGGTAGGTATTCTGTGTGTAGGTATTTGTGGTTTGGGGCTACCAGAAGGTGAGCCCTTCTCATAGTTGGTGATTCCAGTTCGTGCATGTGTTGGTGGGCAGACCTCAGAGCTTGCTTGTTAACCAGAAGCTGTAAGGTTAAACACTTGTCCAGGTTTCCTGTAGCCAGGGTGCTGGTGCATGGCATGTTCAGCCCATTGAGCTTCCACCCAGGACTTTGCATCAGAGCCAGTGGAGTGAACACAGACCTAGGGGAGTAGCAGTGGGAGCAATAGTCTTAGCTCAAGTCCTCCAGGGCAGTGACACTTGTGCCCAGTGCCTCTAGCCAGGTAACGCAGACTTCACCACTCAGGGTGGCAGCCAGGGCGGTTCTCAGGCTGGTGGGCAGAGTGCATGTGACTTGCCTTGTCCTCCTGGTCTTTGCTCTTTCTCATTTTCCAAGCCTATGCCTAGGGAGTTGCTGAGTTTGCCTTCATTTTTCAACAGCCCCAGGTGGCCAACTGTTCATTTGTTTACCTGCAAATAGGAACCCTAGCCAGTCCCTTCCTCCATTCAGTTTTTTAGGACATGTACTGACATTTTCTCCCACTATTTTTAGGTTTATTTACTTTTAAAGCTTTTAAACCTGATAAGTTTATTTAGAAACAATAAAGTAGGAATTCAGCTTCTTTCTTCTTCTTTTTGTAACCCCAAATAACTAGACATCGACCCAGCTTCCTTTATTGAACTATTTATCACTCACCAATTTTAAAATGGAAAGAAACATATACAGGATTCCAGATGTATGTCTGTACTCATTTCCGTTTCGTTGATTGCTCTGTGTGTTCCTGTAAAAAATATAAAAATTTTAATTTCTGCAGTTTTCTAATTCGTTTTGATGAGGGTCAATGCCTTGTTGGTAAACCCTTTATGTGTTCACATAGTTATTATATCACATTGCATTTTTTCCAGATTTGAAAATGATAAAAATAATTTTAAAACAATAAAGATTTGAAAAAGGAACATTTTTATAAAGGTCAAACTTATGGATCTTCCTGTTTAAGAGCATGGTGAGACTTTCCATATTCTTCTATTGAAGAACAAAGCAAACCTTTATATTTCTCTGGAAAGATCACCCTTCCCCCTTCTTTCTCCACCCACCCCCTTTCTGATTATAACAATGCATGTGCAGGTTTTTCAAAATTACAAGGGTTGTAATCCATCACTGTCATTCTGTCTGATGTTCTTACAGTCCCTTGTTTAGCCCCGGGAGCCCCTGCAAGCTAGCTCCTGTGTCCTCTTGACATGGCTCCATTAATCTTTGAACACTGGCCCCATGAATCCTTCAAGCCGCATTCCTACTATGGGTGGGAAGTTGAATTTCACATAATTGAATTGTAGAATGAAGTAGAATGAAACTGGTTCCTTCTGTCACCTTACCTTATGCATAACAGTATATCTAATGCCCAACACATGCACTTAAAAATGTTTTATTCATTTACGTCCTAATTTCAGTATATTACAGTCTTGATATTATTTCTGTTCTGACTATGATTTTAATATTTCCAAAGCACTCAATGATAATGCTAACTCTTCATCTTAAAACACATTAAGACTTACAGAGCCTCACTTGTCTAGGATTTACCCTGAGTGGGTGGGTCAACCTTGGTCTTTCCCTTGAGAAGTTTCAGCTGGAACGAACTGAAAGCTACAGCTTATATATACACATAATATAGAGGTATACTTTGCAAATCTGGGACTTGGTCACATGAAATTTGAGCACAAATGTTGGCTATCCCCAAAATTCTAAGGGGATATTGTTTTAAATTCCTTTTAAATGTTAGCCAAAGTTATATATGCCATGGCCTAAAAATCTGTTAATAGAGAAAAACCTTTAATAAAAAGGAACCACTCCCTGACTTATTCCTTCCCACCTCCAGTCCTGTCTCCAGAAGAAATTGGGTCTGTTTCTAGTAATTCAGAAGGTTACTCCCGTTTCTCTAAGCATGTGTTTAAAACTGCAGCTTTGAGTATCAGCTGTAGACCTTTCTGCTGGTGTCCTGCTCTGATAGAAGAGGAAGGAAAGAATGTGATGTGCTTTTCCCTTGCCCTTGCCCAATACAGAGGCATCACTCCTCCCAGTTCTCTTCTGGGTGAGTTTGTAACTTTAGGCAATGTGGGTGTATTAGTTTGCCAGAGCTGCTGTAACAAAATATCAAAGGTGGGTGGCTTAAGCAGAAAAAATTTATTGTCCTGGAATTCAGGAGACTAGAAATCCAATGTCAAGGTGTCATCTGGGTTGGCTCCTTGTGAGGGCTGAGGGGAGCAGATCTCTGGGCCTCTCTGCATGGCTGGCAGAAGGTCATCTTCCCCTGTGTGTTTCACATCATCTTGTCTGTGTACGTATGCTTCTTTGTCCTAATTTCCTCTTTCTATAAGGATACCATTAATATCATATCAGGGCCCCACCCTAATGGCTTATTTTAACCCAATCACCTCTATAAAGACTTTGATTGGGCAAAGGGGAGGGAAGCATGGGAAGGGATTGTTGGGGTAGGAAGGACGGTGGAATGAAATGGACATTACCCTAGGTACGTGTATGACTGCACATATGTTGCAATGTTACATAGTGTACAACCAGAGAAATGAGAAGTTGTGCTGCAATTGTGTACAATAAATCAAAATATATTCTGCTGTCACATATACCTAATTAAAATAAATAAATTAATTAATAATAAAAAATAAAAAGGTAACAAAAAATTTTTTTTCTACAGATAAAGTCACATTCCAAGGACTTAGGAGTTAGGACTCCCACATGACATTATATGAGGTTAGGATGCAATTTGTCTCAAAACAATGACTGCATTTTTATTTCCTGTACCACACATGTTAGAAATTCCTTCCCTGTCACTCCATTTTGTAACATGACTCTGTTAATGTTCCTGCCTTTCTGTTGAAGTCTTTCAAACCTTCCCTCTCCCACAGTCCATTTTCTCTTATTTACCTTTAAATTGCCAAGGACAATCAAATTTATATTTTGTTCATAAATATCTCTAAGACTTTCATGCTATCTATAGCTTGATTCCAAAATTTGAAATTCCATCTATAGCATTTTCATTATTATGATCACATAAAAGTTATTTATTGCAGTACTAGCACCTTGCTCTTGGCTTCTGGTCTTCAGAATTGTGAGAAAACGAATTTCTATTGTTGAGCTGCCTGACCACCTCAGCAGATTGCCACCCCTTATCTTTACACTTTTGCCTCTGGACAGCTGGACTCTACCTACGTGCTGGGCATGTCTTCCCAGTGCACAACACAGCTGACATGGTGAGATTTCTCATCTTTCCCTTCTTCTTTTTTTTGTTTCCTCTCTAGTCTTACTGACACACATCCTCATGTAACTTTCTGAAAAAGAACGTTTTCATGATAAATTTTCTGAGACTGTGAATGTTGAACATATTTCTATTTTGCTTTCATAGTTTATTCACAGTTTGAATAGACAAAGAACAAAAGATGGAAGTTATTTTTCTCTTGTGAATTTCCCTGATATATTACTGATGAAAAGATGTTGAAGTCTCAGTGCTTGATAGGAATTCTGGTGTGTGCTCATTTTTGTCTTCATTTGTTCTTGCTTTTTACTCTGGAAACTTTTAGACTCTATTTTGTTTCAGTGTTCTTTTGTTTCAACAATGTACCTAGATTTCTGCATTTTTTAAAGCTATCTCCTTTGTAGGAGCCAGATTGTAGGGGTTCCCAGAGGCCAAAGTTAGGTTAATTTGAGCAACTGAAGACAAACATCACTAAATATTGCTAAGAAACATAATTATGGATAACTACACATAGATTAAAAATGAATGAACATTGCATGGAGAGGGAAAGAGAGGAACAAATATAAATGTAAAATAAAAGAGAATTTGAAAACATCACTTTTTTTTTTTTTACTCTTGATATGATGACCAAATTCAAACAAAGAATCATTTAATAGATGCTAAAACCATCAACTGAACAGATGACTGTGAAATAGGATATTTATTATCCTCAGGTAGGACATCACAGATTACTTTAATCCATCAGGGAGACATTCTTTTTTAATAAAGATATTTAATGCTCATCGTGTTGCCCAAATAATCAAACTTAATCAAATAATAATCAATACTGGGAGAAATATTTCAAATTTCCAAAGAGGTCTCTTTCTTATTTTCTTCTTATTCTTTTTTCCCTCAATGCTCTGTTTTGCTTTTGCATGTTTCAACTTTATAAGTGCGATGTCTTCTCAAATATCTCTAAGAATAATAATTGGAATTATTTTAAATTTCTCCTCTGTGAATGATTTCTCTTGCCTCCAAGGATATGTTTTCTCCATGAAAATATTGGTCCTTCTCCTGCCTTGGCTGTGGGTTTGTCTCAGATGACTAGTATCTCTTGGCAGCCAAGAATGGGGAATGGCGAGCCAGGAGCACTGTCCTCCTTAGAGCTCAGGCTCAGTGTGGGTTCTGGAGGGGAGGTGTTGAGCTCCCTCAGCCTCTGGGTCCAAGACCTCACCCAGGACTGCAGGGCAGGCTTTTTGCTAAGCTGTGGTTTCATCTAAACTGTCGCAGTCAACACTTCTCCAACAACTTTCCATCTTTCAGACATTTTTTGGGCCTTTTTGTCCTCAAATGGCTTCTCTCTAGGGTTTTTGTGCTTTTTTTTTTGGTTTTATTTTGTTTTTTAATTTTATTGTTGCGGGTTTACAACACTTTCCCCCTTTACTGTTTTCAGTCCGTTTTTGCTGCTGTAACCACCGAGCACATGAACTCAGTAGCTTACAACATGGATTTATCTCTCACTTCTGTTGCACCAAGGCTCTGGGTCAGCAGCTGTTTCGCTTGACAGCCCTGGGCTTGGCGGGGCTCCCTGTGTCTGGTCATCATGGCACCCAGGGTGGAGGAGCAGCCCCTATCTGGGACATGCTGTTCTTATAGAGAGAACTGTGATACAGGAATCTAGTGCCAAACCACAGAAGCCCATTTAGTTTTCTGCTTTGAACGTGGCGTTAAAACTTCTACCCATGTTCCATGGGCTAAAGAAGATCTCACGGCCAAGACCAAAGTCAACAGTACAGTTAGACACACCAGAGGGAAAGGGGCCACAGTGGGGCAGGAAGGTGAGCAAATAATAATAGTGACAGATGACACAGTCTTTCACCGCCAGGTCATTGGGTCTTGAGAGGGAAGGAGGTAAAAACACTTGATTCTCTTGAAATTTGGCTTAATTTCTGGGAGCCTCAGTTTCTTTTAAAATGAAGATAATATTCCCATCACAGGGTCGTTGCAAAGATTAAGGGAATCAATGTAAGTATGTGAATGAAACTAGTGTCTAGCACAGAATTAGCAGGTTGTAAGGACTAGTTATCATAGTTTTGACCCTGACCACAATTGACTTGAACAATAACATTATTTTGGGGAGCCTGTAAGTATGTCTTTGTGAAAAATAGTCTCCCGAAATAGACAAATAAATTTTGGTAGCAGAAAGATTTACCCCTTGAAATGTAGATAAAGCGTGGAAGGAAATTCACCCAAACAAAACCTCTCCACATTTCACCACTGCTAGGATTATAGCAGCAAAAACTTGCTCAAAAGAGCTGGGGTGTGTGGAGAAGATGCATGGGAATTTTCAGAAAATACAGCGATCAGTTAAAAATGATTTCAATTCAGAACACAGCACTCACCATACATTTGCTGCTCTCATTTATGTTGTATGAAACTTAAATATTAAACAAAGTCGACAGTTTGGCAGGAAAGCAAAGCTTCATTCTGCATCTGTTTTCTCTGAACTAAAGTATGTAAAGGAAAAGGAATGTGATTATTTTAGCTCCATTATTCTTGGAAAGATAATATCAAATAAATATTTCAGAGTTTGAAATGATTTTTCCCAGCTTGAGGTTATATTAGTTCCTTTTCATTTCTTGTTTGCTTTTGTTAAATGAAGTTTATTTATTGCAATCTAATGACCTTACCATTTTAGGCATGTTTTATACTCTCAGTGTTTTTGTGGTATGCACCCAGATGATCTGTCTTTGTGATGAGTCTCTGGGAAAAGGTGTGTTCTTACCAATGCTTATTGCAAAAATCAAAGAACTGATGAAATTATTTAACCAATACGTGGCACCTTCCCTGATTTCTGCTCCAAAAAGAAATGCATGTTTTAAATACTTTATTAATATTCAGGATAAAGAAATCCTTGTATGTAATTTAAATGTAAGATATTTAAATATACAGCCATTCCACATTTGCTTATTTCTAACTAGACATTATTTTCTCTTGAGAAGGGATGTTTAATTACTTGCAAATATTCTAGGAAAATAATTTAGCTAAATATTATTAGCCCATTAGCTTTGGATCCCATCATGAGTAGAGCTAAAATTGATATTCTTAGTATTTACAGCCCAGTAGACTTTTCATTAGGCTTTGGAGAAAAGGGGGTAAACAAACCTATTCACTTCTAGCATGGAGAGAGAGAAAACTTGAACCTTGAAAGAAACAAAAATCATCTTTGAATTTAAAAATTCCTGAAGACCAAAGATTGTTCTCATTTACTAAATATCCTTGAGAAGTAGTGATGGGCCCCTCAAGAATGGTAGAACTTACTTATAATCTGCAAATCCTTGGGTCAACTTAAAAATTCTGTGAACTTTGACGTTTTTCCTGGATATGCTCAAGGAGGTGGAGGTCAGCAAAATGAGCACCAGAACTTTTGGTTGCTAACAGGAAAATTGGGGAGTGTCAAGAATTATGATTGGGCAGGGACAGCAGGGTTCTGGTCTGTATATAAACTGTCTTGCTAAGTAACTTTCACACTTCATACCTCAATTGTTCTGTCAAATGCTATTACAGTCATATTTAAATGATGACAATGGTATTTTCCAATTGCACTACATGCTTCGTGGATCTATTTTATTGGCTTTTACTGCAGGCTTGTATTATCTTGCAAGAAAATCACAAGGCTATGTGGACCCATAGTTTACCTAATTCATTGAGTACCTAGGGCATGTCATTCAACACAGCTCATTTACATCTTCAATATGTGTTTCCTGACATAAAACGTGTACATGTTTGCAAAGTTATTCTGTTCTAGATGTTTAAGACAAGCTGGGCTACAAAGTGCTATCATCACGTTTTCTTATACACATATCCAAGCTCCCTTAGAATGAGAAGATACATATTTGAGGTATCAAGGAGATGCCACCCTCCTCCTAAGTTTTAAAAATTTCCCTCTGTTTATGGGATGGGGAAACACATTTGAGCTGGTTGTCGACATCTGGTAATTTGTAGGGTCTTGAAACAATTACATTAGCCTTGCGGCAGCATAATTGAATGCAGATAGCGGTCTCTCACTACATAACTATGCATCCCACAGTAAAGTTTGCAGAAGAGGGTTCTGGCAGCTTCCTTCTAGGATAAAAGGTTTCAGCTACACTTGTCTCAGCACTATGCTAATGGTGACCTCAAAGACAGGATGGCTGTCTTGGTGCCTAAGGATGTGAACCATCAAAAGTGTTAGAGCTACTGTGGATCACAGTGACTCTTGGAAAATAATAAACCAAACGAGCTTCTGAGTTTATTCTATCTTCTGCCTACTTGAAAGATAGACTGCTGTTCCATGTGTGAATCTCGTAGGGAAAAAAAAAAAAAAAAAAAGAGCCATGTACCTGTGCTTGCAAGGTGAATCCATACTTCAAATGCCCAACCTCAGGCTGGAGTTGCTGCAGGTACTAACTCCTTGCTGAAGGTCCTCTATGTCCTAACAAGGTGCCAAAGGCACAATAAATTATAAATAAACCCTGACAACTTGAAGTAAGAGCAAAACAGCCCTCTCGTGTTCTGCTGGAAGAATTGTCAGATGGTGCACACACACACACGTTAGAATGACGACATCAGGTAAAACAGAAAAGGGCTCAGGTACAAAGGCCCCCATGCCACTTAAAAATGCTTTAATTTAGAACAGTCATTGCTCAAATGACTGAGGAAACATGGATAAATGTCTATGTATCTCAGTGTCATTTGTAGTATGACCCACTGGAATGATTGAAATGTCCATCGCTAGAAGTGAACAAATAGGACATGGCTTAAAGACGCTACAGTGGCTTAAGTGAATGTACTAGTTTTATAATCAGCAATATGGACTAGTTCTCAAAATCAGGATTCTGAGTTAAAAAGAAAATGCACAAAACATTATTTATGTAAAGGAAGCAAACACATCGATACTAAATGTTACACACAGGTATATTTGTGTAAAACTATAAAAGCTGACTATAAAAATGACTTCCCAGTTCATTATTTTGGTTGTCTCTAGAGATAGAAGGAGCTGAGGATAAATTTTAAAGCTCAGATTGTTCTATAATGGCATATTTTTAAAACAACAGCATTTTAATGGTTGATGTTGTGTGTCATGGCTCTGTGGTCACTGGTTACAGCCGGCTTCATCCTCTGTTCAACTTAAAACATTTATCATCCCTGTGCTCACAGTATTTATTATCTAAGTTGGGATCCACGTTTAGGATACATATAGCAGTCGGAGATAATCAAGTGCAAACTCTGCCCTAGGGTTTTCTTACTCAAAAACATTTCAGAGGAGAAAGAGGACCCCCCCAAGAGCCCCCAAGATTCTTCCAGAAGACACACAAAAAACTATGTCCACAATAACACTAACAAGGCATTTATCATGTTTATTCTTATGTTCTCCGAAGTATCTGGTGGAGTTTTTCAGAAGATAGATAATGTAGAGTATTGCAACAAATTGAACAGAATCAGACAAGAAAATCCAGCTGTCCTCTATTAAGTCAAACGTCAGATTTATGAGAATATAAAGCAATGCTGTTCTTCTTAGTAAAAGCATTCTTTTTTTTTAAATATGGGAAGTATAATCTTTTAAACAAAATATGTTATTTATGTGTATATAAGATGGGTTCATTGGTGTTATTTAAAATTGATTGATCCATATTTTTAAAAGATCTGTTTAAATTTCTTATGCAGTAAATATGAGTAACTGTAATCCACGTAAACAAAGGTTAATTTGGATTCTCGGTAATTTTTAAGTACATGGGGTCCTGAGACCATCAGGCTTGAGAACTGCTTGGCTAGATGATACTTAAGTGGGATCATGGAGAATGTGATATTAAGTCCTTCCTTCAGAGGGAGGAGAAGAGTACTTTCCAGAGGCAGAGGACAGCATAAGCCAGGCTGTCTAGGCTGAGGGATCCAAGAATCAAACTGAACTGAGGCAGAAAGGCAAGGCTAACCCTGACAGGTGGAATTTGGAACCTGAAGGAGTTGCCTGGAACAAGAATCTTTAGTCAGTCATTGTTGAGCAAGCGCTGGCTGCTTTCAAAGTTCTGCAGCAGGCGTGAGAACAACTGTAAAGAACCAAGTTTTAAAAGCAGCATACTACAGGGACACAGCCACATCAATGTTTACAGCAGAACAATTCACAATAGCTAAACTGTGGAACCAACCTGATGCCCTTCAATAGATGAATGGATTAAAAAAATGTGGCATATATGAATGGAAAATTACTCAGCAATAAAAGAGAATAAAATCATGGCATTTGCAGGTAGATGGATGGAGTTGGAGAAGATAATGCTAAGTGAAGTTAGCCAATCCCCAAAAAACAAATGCCAAATGTTTTCTTTGATATAAGGAGGCTGATTCATAGTGGGATAGGTAGTGGGAGCATGGGAGGAATAGATGAACTCTAGATAGGGCAGAAGGGTTGGAGGGGAAGGGAAGGGGCATCGGGTAATTAATGATGGTTAAATGTGATGATCATTATTATCCAAAGTACATGTATGAAGACACAAATTGATGTGAACATACTATGTATACAACCAGAGATATGAAAAATTGTGCTCTATATATGTAATAAGAAGTGTAATGCATTCTGCTGTCATATATAAATTTAAAAATTACACAATAATAAAAAAAGAACCAAGTTTTGCTCCCACAAAACCCCAGAGTCGCCAATGCATATTTAATTACAGGGTATTGTCATAGAGATGAGCATATTGAGAAACAAAAGAATCGAACACATTGGAAGGTGATCTTTAATTTCTCCATCAGCATATTGTAAAAGTTTCTAGAAAAAAAACCCCAAACACTGGGTTATACTGATTTGGAGAAATAAATGAATTGAAAGTTGTACATTTACTGTAGTCCATTTGTTAGAATCCTTTAGCTGCTTATTTTGTATTCAACCATGAGCCTTGTATCCACTGGCTCATGGTTGAATACAAATGGGAAGCCCCAAATCTCAGTGGCTTAAAACCACAGAAGCTTTTATCTCCTCCGTGCTCTATCTATGCATTGCACGTGGGTGGGAGGCTCTGCTTTGTGTATTTTTTCCATACCATTTTCGGGCACCACAATCTTAACATGCATCATCAGGGTTCTCTATGTCAGGGGGCCAGAGATTGGAGACAAGCACTAGCGATTATCATAAAGCTTTTCTAGAAACAAGACATGTACCTTCTACTTATATTTCATTCCCAGAAGCTAGTTTCATGAGCTTTCCTACCTACCAAAAGCAATGGTTCAGGGGAAGGGATGGGCCACCGTCATATTTTATTTAACTGGAAGTAGAAGTGAGGCAGATATCAGGGAAATCTAGAATTGCTTATGGCAAGCCTTGCTTGAAAAATAAATCACAGTAAATGCCTAACTGGAGATCAGAGAACTTATCCAGCTGAATGGAATTCAAGAAGGATATTTCTCCAGCTGAATTAAACTTCTTCCAGCTGAATCAAACTTCTTACGGCGTCAGTTCCCCCTCCTCCCTTATCCCTCCGACTTCATTTCTTGGCTCGCTCTTATGGTCTGATCGCTCTTGGATTTATTATTCCAATTCAGACTATTTACCTTAATTTCAAACAGGCAACTTTTTTATGAAGCTGACATGTTAATTAATTCTCAATTCCATGAATTAAAATTGCAGGTGAGAGGTACAGCCCTCCCTCGCCAAGCCTTACCCCCAGATTCACTACTAGCCAGGACCAAAAGCCTGTCTCATTGTGGACTGGAGATCCTGAAATTCATTGGTGTGTATGTGTGTGAATTCTGTATGGAGGTTTGCAGATTTAATTCAAGTTTTCATCACAGACACTGAAAAAATATAAAGGCCTATCTGATACCTATGCATAGCGAGTGCCCAAGAAACCCAATCATGTTCTGTGTTTGTGTAGGTAGAAATTTTAGGGTTCCTGCTAAATACTGGTTTTATACCCTGTTGCTGAGTTAAACTGGCAAGCCTAAAACTTACTTCCATTGTTGCACTGAGCCAATCTTGCCTGTTCTTGGGCAAACACACCCTAAAACAGTGCAGAGCAGAAACTCTGCAAAGTCTCAGAAGTCAACTAGACCATGGTCTGTCCCTTGGTTTTTCTTTTCAGAAGTAAAAGAACCATATAAAACTGTCAATTTTCAATGAATCTGTTCAGATTGACAGGAAATCATAGGCATCTGAGTCTTTGGATCATCCAAATTTCATAGGCTGAGCACAGCAGAGGGGTGAGCTCCATGGTCCCTTCTGGGGCATTTGGGTAGAGATTATAGGTTGTTATTGTTTTTACCTTTTATTCATTCTAGGAAAAGAAATAAAATAGCAGCTTCATCCAGGCAGAGAGTGTGAGGCATAAATATTAAGCCAAAATAATAAAATTAGAGAATACAATTTTGAAAGCCAGTTAGGCCTCCTACCCACCTGCTGCTTGGATTTCTTCTGTAGCCTTCTCCAAGTAATCGTGTGCTTAGGACTTCCCAGGGACAGGATCACAACTGCCCAGTATTACCCATTGTCTTTGGAAACCTCCCACTATGTGGATCGGATCCTGTATTGTGCCAATGTCTGTGATTTAATGATAGAGATATGTTTGCATAGTTGAAAGGAACTATGCTATTGAGATTTATGAAGGATGTATTTTGTTATCCCAGCTGTTGGTTGCATCAACCCTAGGAAGTATTATTATCATCAGTCCCCGTACCACAGGTCAGAAAACTGAGGCACAGTGAGGCTCAGTGGCTTGCTGAACAACTACCTTACACACTAGGAATGAATGAACATGCTTTCAAATATCACCATGACTAAGAAAAAAAGCTACTTGCAAACAAATACATTTCTATGTGACTGGTTTTTTTTTTTTTGGTAACATGATACCTTATCAAGAATGTATGACAGCGATGTTAACATCATCGATTTATCTCTCATCCTAGTTTCTGTATATCCTGTGGATAAATATAATCTTTCAAATCTCTCAGTAAAGCTCTGTGCTGTTCACACAATTGCTCAAAACAAAATATATGAAATTGTACCTGCATAAAACAGCCTTCCTATAAATCTTAACAAATGGAATATTCTTTTTATAAGATAATTTTTACTTTAATGAAATCACAGCTTTTAATTCTTCCATAGACCATGTGTCCAGAACAGCCACAGGTAGGGATATAGCTCAGTGATAGAGCACTGCTTAGCATATGTAAAGCCCTGGGTTTGATGCCCAGTATCTCCAAAAAATTGTTTTAAAAACTCAAAAAAACAAAACAAAACAAAAAGAATAAACAAACAACAAAACCTCAGAAGAGAAGCCTTTTTCTACTGAGCATGTGTGAAATCATCTAGGAGTAGGATTGACCACCCCTCAGGGCTCATTTTTTCAAACATGACACGTCCAACAAACCAGTCAACCAGCTAACCAATCAGCCAACCAAAAATCCAAAGCAAGTTCTGAGCTGGACGTGATGTGCTTGTGATCCGATTTATGAATGTATTCTCCAACTTCCACATGCTGTGTGTTCAGCCGTACCTTCTGCCTTCCCTGAGCCACTGTACTAAATCAAGAGTCCTGTACCTAAGATGTTAAAAGAGAAGAAGGACGGGAAATGTGAACCTCGGCCTCCTGTTCTGGGATGGAATCGTCTCTCTCCACTAAGACCTAGAAACTGGATCACATTGGCTAATTCCCCAAGAAAGCAGCAGCAGGTGTGGGAGGGACCCACAAAGGAAAGAATGTCAGCTTTATTCTGGCATGCAGGCAGGCCCTGGATTCTCACTTCATTTCTTCTTGTTTTTATTACTTTTAACATTCCTTTTTTCAAATTCAGGTTTCTGCTATGAATTCCCTGATCCAGAAGCTTCTGCTCAGAGGTTAGACTTACACTCCATCCACTGTAGCCTGACTGGGTGAGTGTCTGGGTTTACCACTGTCCACTGTAGCCTGACTGGGTGAGTGTCTGGGTTTACCACTGTCGCAGAACAGGAAGCACAATACCGGGTATGCACAGGATCACACCCATTTGCCCCTTGAGTGATTTCAATTTAAAATCTTCAAAGTTCTTTGACGATAGGGTTAATATATGGCAAGTCACTTAGAAAAGTACACATTTTAATCCATGTCAAACAAGTTTGCACCTTTTAAAAGGGAAGATGAATTGGGTCATAGAAAGCTGTAATCAGTAACAATGGAAAAATTCCAGGTCAATAATCCTTCAAACAGAATTAAGGGCAAAGTGTATTCTAACATCCACTTAGTCCACATGTACATTAATGTTTCATTTCACCCCTGTTGTTTTTAAGAAGCAATTTAAAATAGTCATGTAACCAATGACCATCTTTAAGTCGTAACTTTGCCTTTATTACTTGCTGTGACTTCATGTATCACCCAAAGTTCATGTGCTGGGAACTTGATCCCCAGGGCAACAGTGTGGAGAGACGGGACCTGGGAGAGGTCATTAGGACATGAGGGCTCTGTCCTTGTGTTTTAGTCAGTTTTTTGGGGGGGGCTGTGACTAAAAGATCCAATCAGAACAATTGTAGAGTAAGAAAAGGTTTTTAGGGGCTCATGGATTCAGAGGTCTCCGTGCATAGATGGCCAGCTCAATTCCTTGGAGCTTGAGGTGAGGCAGAACATCATGGTGGAGGGAAGCAGCTCACATGATGATCAGAAAACAGAGAGAGAGAGAGAGAGAGAGAGAGAGACTCTTCTCTCCAAATATAAAGTATATACCCCAAAGACATACTCCCAGGGACCCATGTCCTCCAGCCACATACTACCAGCCTTCAGTTACCAATCAATTAATTCCATCAGGGGACTAACGTGCTGATTAGGTTAAGGGTGTCATAACCCAATCATTTCTCCTTCAAACCTTCTTGCATTGTCTCACCCATGAGCTCTTGGTGGACACCTCACCTCCAAACCATAACAACCTTGTACATAGACCAATGCCTTAATCACAGGGATGCTTTTGTCATTGCAAGGGTGGGTTTGTTATGAAACTGAGCTTGGCCACCTCTTGTCCTCACTTGATTTTGTGCCACGTGATGCCTTCAGTCATGTTACAGTGCAGCAAGAAGGCCCTCACCAGATGTGGCCTGTGGATCTTGAACTTCTAGGTCTCTAAAACTATAAGCCAACTCAACTCCTATTGTTTACAAATTACCAGGTTTTGGTATTCTGTTATTGCAGCATGAAACACCCCAAGAGACTACTTTTACTTTCTTCTCTTTTCCTCACTTTTATTGTTAGATCTCTTGATAATTAATCCTTACTTCCTATTTTCAATGTATATATAATTCATCTGCATCTGTTTTTATTTTTCAGAGAATTTTTTCCATTTTTTTCTTCCCCTTTCTCTGTCATTGTGTGTTGAAAGCATGTAATGAGACAGCCTGGATTCATTGATTGGTCCATTAGGGAAAAGAAAAGGACTCAAATGAAGAGATTTGTCTTTATGAAGGCAAATTACTTATCTTCTCTATGTCTTCAATTCCTAGTCTGCAATTACACTAATAATAGCATCTATTTCAAGGGGTTGTCAGGCTCAAATAATTCATATCAAGTGCTTTGTACAATGTGAGGCACATAGTAAACAATAAATATCAGGTTTATAACTAATATCATTTTGATCTTTGTTAGTGAAAAAATGTTGTATAATGTACTTGCCCTAGTACTGGTTTGGATCCAAAATAATAATAAGACACAGCTCTTGCCATGAACTTATGAGACTATGCACATATGACAAAGAGAAAGAATGGAAGATTCTTCAAATTGAATCAATTCTGTGTTTGCGTGTTTGGGAGAAGGGTAAAGATTCCTTCTCAAAGAAGTCATAGACAGCTTTCATGAAGGGATTTAAATCTTGACAGATATTTTAAGCATCAACAAAATGTTGTGGGAGAGACTCTCAAATAAAGAGTGCTAAGGGAAAAATAACACAGGGAGAAGAGTTGGTCAGTCAACATTGTTGCAAATCAAGGTATGCATAGTTGAAGCTGGATGATCACAGTGGAATATTAAGAGAAAATGTTGAGCATTATGCAGAAACAGTTGGCTTTATTTCATTAATAATGGGTGTTCTAAGTTTTAGAGCCAGGGTTTAAGAGACACTTAAAGGATATTGCAATAAAAATACTCAAATACTCAGCTTAAACAATCAATAGGACCTTAGACCTGGAAGGATGCTTAGATATCATTTAGTAACATGTTGATAGTTTACTTTTGTTATCAGAAAATATGTGCCCGTGTGTGCATACCAGCAAATGTGGTATATACACGTTAAAGAAAAGAAGGCCTTCCCCAAAACTCATAAAAACTGAGTTGTCTTATTCTGTATTATCTATAATTTTAATGCTAAAATAGTACTTTACTTTGCATAATCTTTGTTTATCCAGTGAGGTTGTGCATGTTTCCCATTGGTTGTTTGTGCTTATGAGTGTATAGGACTTGTCACTCTATGTCCTTAGCCTCTTTTTCATGAGGCTGTGGTTTTCCTATGTTTGGTAAAAGCACTCTATAGAGGTCCCCTCTTTATCTGTGTTTTTGTGTCCTATTAGTCATCAGTCATGGTTCAAAAACCATAAAAGCATTAGATGAGCTGGGCACAGTGGTGCACATCTGTAGTCTCAGTGATTCAGGAGGCTGAGACAGGAGAATTGCAAGTTCAGGGCCAGCCTCAACAACTTATTAAGTCCCTGTTTCAATAAATAAATAAATAAATAAATAAAGGCTGAGGATGTAGCTTAGTAGTAAAGACACCTTGGGTTATATCCCCAGTACAAAAAAAATTAGATGGAAAATTCTAGAAATAAAGAATTCATAAATTTTAAATTGCACGCCTTTATAAGCAGTATGAGGAAATTCCTCTCTATCCTGTCCAGGATGTCTCTGTGTCTGGCATATCCACACTGTGTACCCCACCTGTCCATTAGTCACTTAGTCACTGCATGGGATGCCATGTGACTGTTGTGGTAGCACATTGGTTGTCACAGGATTTGGTTCTATCTCTGGTATCCACTGGTGGGGAGGAGTAGTGGAGCATAACCTTTGTGGATGAGAGGGACTCCTGTTCCTTAATGGGTAACAGATATTGTGTTAACAGGCCTTTTAATATCAACTCATCTTTGTGTTTCTAAAATTAAAATCACACCATTTGGCTCTATTCCTTTTATATGCTGCTATATTAAACTTCTAATTAATAAAATGCTTAAGTGGAAATCAGATCTCCATTTCAGCAACATGCCCAAAGGCCCAGAGTAAGGAAGTTCTGCATCTCCAGCTTCCAAGCTGAGGCCCTAGGCCACTTCTACAGCATTTGCAAGTGGAATGGAGATGCCGGTTTCACTTCCTTAGCTGAAGCCCATCTTGAAGGCAAAAGGTAATTAAGTTGGAAGTGGAAATGAAAGAGGAATTTCTTTGGAGATTGCAGCTGGCTTTGTGGCCTTCTATCTTCTCTACTCCCAACATGGAAGAGAAGATCATAGGCTTTTCCTTATGTTGAGACAAGAGAGAAGACCTTGAGTACGTGACAGCTGTCCTTAGCAGTGGGGAAACATAAGGACTGTGGCACTTTGCATTTTCCTGTAGGCCATGGTAATATGCTCTTCCAGAACGCTAGGAAAGAAAGAAATCTATTAGTTCTTCTATGGAAACTGGGTGGGACATGACTTTGACCGCTCTGACCCTTATAGCACAGAAGAGAGGAGCTGTGTGATTGAGGGGCCTAGACTGTAAAATGTTACCACTGCTGCCCAACTCCTTCACCTCAGGTGACATGCTTGTGGCCAAGCATAATTATACAGGGCCACAGGCGACCAGCCTACAGGAGCACTGTAGCAGGACCCAGAAGTGAGGTCTCAGATTGGGAAGAGGTGGAAAAGTGAGCCTACAGGAGATTTGGCTCAAGTGAGATGCCCAGAGACGCCAAGTGACCTGAGTGAAGAACAGCCGGGTTTATAGACCTCTGAAGTCTTAAGAGCCCAATGCCAGGTTCCAGCTGTGCCCCACCAGTTCTGCTGCATCTTCACCATCTCACTCACAGCCCAAGGCCCAAACTGTAGTCAGCAAGGAGGAGGGGAAACGACAGTGGCAGCTGAGGTGAAGAGAGAAAGCTGATTCTTAATCCAGCTCGTCACAGCCCTTGCAAGGGGCTGTGTGCAGTGAGGAGAAAAGGCTCAGGAAGTCTCAGAGTCAGGATTGTTACAGCCACACCCCACTGCAGAGTTTGGGCAGAGCGGGGTGGAAGAATGAAGTTGTCATTTGCTTTCATCCTTCCAAACCTGTCACATTTGTTAGAAAAGTCAATGATTTTTTTCCTTTTGCGATGGTGTCATCTGGTATTCAGGTGTGTGTTTTGCCTATTTTGCACACTTATTTGGGAGCTTTCAAGGGCATCGTGAAATGTTGGTAGGATTCACCTGTGAAATTAACTCAGTGACTGTCAAACGTTGGAGTCTACCCTTCTGTGACTGCTTCAGCTAATCAAACACCTGGCCAGCGCCAGGCACTGCTATTCTGTGTGGTGGCATAGATGCAGCAATGGGCAAACAAAGGCCTTTCTCTCATGGAGCTTGCATTGCACTGGGAGAGAAAAGGCAGCGAGCACATTCTCAGTAAGCAAATACACTCCAGAATGTTTCATGGGAATAATGCCATGAAGGAAAAGAAAGATGTATAAAATGGATAGACACTATCAGGAGCAAAGAAAACAGGTGAACAAGGGAAACACACACACACACACACACACACACACATACACACACAGGGAAGAAAGAAAGCATGGGTGTGTTCTGGAATCCATACAAAATCTGAGATCAGGGTGTGAGCACCGTTGGTTTCTAGTTACAGCTCTTACTGGCTTGCAGATGGCTTTTCCTACTGTATTCTGTCATGATGGACAGAAAGACAGAGCTTTTTCTCTAGCATGTCTTCTTTTAAGGGCATTAACCCCAGTAGACCAGCACCCCAGTCTCATGATATCATCTAATCCTAATTTTCTTGACAAAAGCCCTATCTCCAAATAGGGGGTCAGGATTTCAACATATTTTCATATACACACAAGGATGGCCATTAGATAAAGTGGTGTTTCATCAGAGGATTAAGGGAAGTGACGTAGTAAGCTGCATGCTATCTCAGGGATGAACATTCCAAGTAGAGGGCAAATAAGCCAGAAGGTCATTTTCAACTGGCATGCACCTGTTGCATTCTGAGCCCAGTGTGGCTGCATATAGTGGAGAGAGACAGCAAGGACCGAGCAAAAGCTCAGGAGGTTACACAGGAAATGAGGGAACAGATGCCATGAGGCCCTATATCTCACTCTTGAGTGAGAAGGAAAACCACAAGAGACTTTTGAGTAGGAGAGGGATATAGCTCAAACAGTAATCCTTAAAGAAAATGATGGCATGATTAGGAACATCAGTATTATGCTGTTTCTGAAGCATTTTTCAGTAGAGAAATATAGGAGTTGTATGCTAATAGAAACAATTACAGAGTCATGGTTTATATATAGTCAACATCTTTGCTCATAGATAAACTAACTCAGGGCTGATATGTAGTCACTCTTGGCTAAAAACAAAACAAAAAAAATATATCCTGCAATAAGTCTCTCAATAATCTTTCTCTACTATTGTAAGATTTCATTATTTAAATATGATTTGTCAAAGTTCAACATTTAATTAAAATAAGTCAACAATTAACATTTTAATCATTAATGTTATTCATGCATGTTATACATGCATTCAAATATAAGATTGTAAAATATTTAATTTCATAATTTATCACCTGTACGTTATTATAAAGAAAAATAGAAAGCATTACCTATAAAAACTTGCCTGTTCATTTTGAGCATGTTTGGGATAAAACATGTCTTGGATTTTCCGACTACTCTTAGTATTTGTCATGTGGTGTTGCCCTTGGTATGTCCACCTCTGCACTTGTTTTCTGGAAGTGGAAGACAACCAACAAGAGACACCTTTGTGCTGAGACATAACCCCCACGAGAGTCTAGGAGTCAGGGTCAGTGCTGAGTTGGAACTTCCATTACAGACAGCAGGGACCTCTGAAGAATGCAAACACCACTGTGATGCCTCTTCCCTTCTGGCCAGCTCCTGCATGCGCTACTGCTGGGATAGTTGTTCTGCATCATATGAACCAAGAAGCGTTTAAACAAATTTCATACTCATACAAATACTACCTTTTCTCTCTGTGGTACTCTCTCTTCAGAAAACTTAAACATTCCTACCTCACTGAATTCAGGAGAGGCTGAATGCCTCACCTGGATCAGTGGAATATGTGTAGAAGTGACATCTATCTTTAAGGGCTATTTCTTGCTTTAAAATCTCTCTTTTGAAAGTCTACTTTATTATTTTTTTCTTTTTCTGTTTGAAAATATTTGCCTTAGTCAAAATGACAAAGATAAAATTCCAAAAATTTTAATTTGTATATTTAGTCCATGATGCATCTCAAAATCTTAAATTTAATTTTAATTTAATGTTGTTTATAGTGTCAGGTAGCTGTCAAGGGTCAAGGCTTTCTGTCTTTCTTTTTTCCTTTTTTGGGTATGGATATTGTTCTGGCACCAGTAACGAAACATGATTTAGGCTTTAAATTTTTTTTTATGACAAGCAGACAAGATCACTCTAAAAATTTCTCCTGTCTTTTGGCTCAATAACACTTCCTATGGCTCTATCAATGAATAATAACAGCTCAGCATTACTGGATCTCTTTTGAATCCTGCTGATAGAAATATGGAGAAGAAAAAGAATTTTAGAAATTATGTCAGTGTAAATGTATTGGCTAGTTAAGTACTGGTAGATGGGGTGAAGAAGAGGTTTCCATAGGGCAGGTAGGTGGTGACCTACAATGGTGGTGGGTTGGTGGACAACATCAAAAATGAATGAACAAAGTATAACATAAACATGTGGTTTAGAAATTTAGTTGAATGGCTAAAGCAATAGCTAACACTCTAAGGATTCGCTCATTTTTTAGGTAAAGGGAAAATAGAGTTTTATCCTTTTGCATCCATTTACCAGACAGCAGGGACCTCTGAGGAATGCAAATGCCACTGTGCTTCATCTGTCTTCTGTCCAACTTCTGCTTGTGGTACTGCTAGTATAGTTGCAGTGAAAACCTTATACTACATTGATCTTTCTACAAATATTTGCATATATTAGTTAAATATTTTCCAAATATTAAAAAAAATCTGGAAGGATGGACCCCAATCTTAGGTGGTGTTCTGCAAGAAGAGGCATTAATGAGAGACAGTGCTCTGACCTCTTACTATACGCACATTGCAATAGACTGAATTGTGTCCCCCCCTCAAATGCAAATGTTGAAGCCCTAACCCTCAATGCGACTGCTGACTCTATTTGGAGATGGAACATTAAGAAGGTATTTAAGGGTAGAGGATATCATAAGCACAGGACATTGGTCTGCTATAGTGTGGAGCTGGAAGGTCCCTGGGGGTTCATGTGTTGAAGACTTGATCCTCAGGGCAGCAATGTTCAGAGGTGGAACTCTGCGATATGACTGGGTCGTGAAGGCTTTGTTACCATCAGTGGATGACGTGATGGTGTATGATTGGGAGATGGAAGGAACTGAAGGAGGTTGGGCCTGGTTGGAGGCAGTAGGTCACTAGGGGCATGCCTTGGGAGGAGATTTCTTGCCCCTTCTGCCACACCTCTGTCTCTTCCTCTCTGCTTCCTGGCTGTCATGAGACGACCAACTTCCCTCCTCCACTTCCACCTTGATGCTGCTTCACCTCCCGCCCACAGTGAGGAAGCCATACATTGAAACCATGAGTCAAAGAAATCTTTCCTCCTCTAAGTTGTTTTCTTTTCCTGAGATATTTTGTCCTGGTGAAAAAAGCGAAATAGCACACCTTATAAGAAGAGGAAGAGAAAGCAGAGATCTCTTTCTCCACCATGTGAGGACAAAAGGATGTGGCCATCTGTCAGCCAGGAGGAATGATTGATTCTCACAAGGAATCAGATCTGCTAGACCTTGGTCTAGGACTTCCAGTCCATAGAGCTGAGAGATGGTAGCTATCTAAAAAAATGGTGATAAAAACACTTCACACTTTTTTTTTTTGGATCACCACTTTATTTTTAATAGCAACCCAAGAAGACTGATGCTCATGTTGTACTTTTGTATTTTTCTCATAATGAGCATATATTTTGCAATGAAAATATGGAACTGTAAGGAAAGAAAAAAACGTGTGCTGTAAAAGTATCCTCGTTTTCCAGAAATCTTGAAAACTGAAAGAAAGGAAGAAGTCCTACATTTCTTCTTAGTCTTTGACTTGCATGTTTCTATCTGTATACAGTTTTCCTGATAGTAATAAAATTGTTAATTTTTATTAAATAGTTCACATTTCTTTGAATAAAGTAAACATTTTCATTGTTATAAATATTTATAACTATATTTTAATGACTGTAGGATGTTTAGTTGAGTCAGTATACTTTAATCATAATTTTTAATCTAAATTTGTTTGTGGCTGAACATTTTTGTTGTTTATAATTTTTGACTACTATGAAAAACAGTGTGGTAGATATAGCTAAGGCATATGGCTTTTTAAAGTTGGACTTATTTCCTGAGGATAGATTCCCAGAATTGAATTACCAAGTCAAAAAGTACAAACATTTTTAAGATTCTTGATACATTTTGCCAAATTGTAAATTTGACAGTATTGATCAATTCACAATCCTATTAACAATGTGTGGGACGGCTGTACTTTCCTTTGGGCAGCATTAGGCATTACTTATTTGTCCTTCTCTGTACTTCCACAGACAACATCATATTTCATTTTTTAACTGTGCTTTTTTTCTGTTGCTCTCAACCATCTGCATGAAGTATCTTAGCAATTAGGCCTGCTGTGCTTCTCATGTTCCACAGCAGAGATAACTTATGAGTATATATTCTGGGTTGCCAAATGTAGGTTTGTATTTATTTGACAACATAGTTGTGCATCTAAACCAATCTAAAGTATTGTGAAGGAGGAGACTAGCAATGTGAAGGGAACATGACTTCCTTTCTTGGCAGTCCTTCCCCTGAGTCACGTAGCAGCTTTTGTCCTAGTCAGTGTCACTCTGGCCGGGTGCAGTGGATGCTGGGTTTGTTAGTAAGTGAAGGGTCGTGAAAATGACACTATTCTAAAAACTTTAAAAATGAGCAGACTTAATACCAAGAAACAGATGTTTGCAAAACTCTCTGAAGGTTTGGGGGAGTGAAGGTCAAGGGAAAACCTCTAACATTTAGCAAATGAGGAATTTCAGGGATTATGGATGCCGCCTCCTGTGACCTCTGCTGTCTGCACCGTGCCTGGAAGCCACTGGACTTCTGGAGACTGCAGTCTGCCTGCTATGTTGTAGATTCTGATTTTCTTTGGCCTTCCACCTTTCACAAAATTCTTCCTCTTTGGAAAAATTTATACCAGTATCCTGAGTGAGGCCTTCTGCAAAATGTAGTTACAGGATTTTAGCTTTAGAAATGTGGAATTTGGAGGGGCAGGGACGGTGCTGCACTGACAACAGATTTTTAGTAGAGTTACCCCTCAGCTGCTCCCATCGCCTTCTTTGTAACAGAGCTCCTAACTGCTATGACACAGTCACTCCACCCCTTGCTCTAGGAAGAGGGAGACCTCAGTAGAGCTGGGTTGCCCTGGAATTGTGGCAATGATTCCAAATGCTGCAGCGGCTTGTGTCATCACTTGAAAGGTTCTATGATGTGATTTTAGCCCCTGCCTCTGTTTATCACCTACAAGGAAGCAAATAATTAAGATTTTCACAGGAAGCCACTTTGAAACCATTTAGAGACCTAGATGGAGCAAAAATTAGGAGAAAAATAGTGAGGAAATGGGAAAAAATAGCTTGTTTATTTTTAAAATGACAGAATTCTCCAACTCTTCATTATTAAGCTTGAAGCCTGCACCACTTCTGAGAACCTTGTAAGTAATGATAGTTTCATTATGACATGAGCTAGCTTCTGCCCTAGTTTCTGGGGCTTCTTGGAAGCATCATAACTATTAAACCTGACTGAATTTCTGTGCTTTGGAGTCTGCTAAACTATACTTTGGGTGTCAGGGGAAGGTAGACTCTTATGATCCAATGTTTCTCTGAATAATTATTTTAATGGTAGAAATCCCAGGCAACTAAGCAGGGGGTCATTGATCCCCATAGTTCTACTTAGAGTATATCTCACAGGCAGCTCCCAGCTCTAAAAGGACACAATGTCACATTCCTCCATTCTTTTTCTTTGAAGGAGTCTCTGCTATAAAATCTCCCTGTATCCCTGCTGAATCACTGAGCTGGAAGATTTGAGCAAGACTTCAGAGGCAAGGTCTGATCATAGAAGTCACCAACAATGGAGTGAAAACCAATGGTGTACGGAGAACTTACACAGACGGCACCTGCCACCACAGTTTTGTGACACTGGCAGCATATTTTTACAGTACATTGTGACCAAAACTCTCCTTAAGCCTACTATTCAGGTTTCTCTGAGCCTCTTCTCAACTAGGCTCAACCATGGTCGTCTTCTGTGTCTGCCCTTGGAGATTCCAGTTTTAGCAAAATCCCTCTAAGTCAGTTTAGAGAGATTCCTCCCACCCTTGACATCTGATCACCCTGACTTTCTTAGCAAGAATCCATCCTACCCTTGATGTTTCCTCTTAGCAATTTTCTGGCCACAGACCCCCACACACAGTCCCACCTGCTCTGCAGTTGAAAATTTCCACTTTTTCTCGTCTTTAAAACTAATCCTGGTCTTCCTCCTCTGTTGGTATGGTCTTGACAATTCTCACTGCAGTCCTAGATAAAGTCTCCCTTACTGTTTTAAAAAGTGTCAGGATAACATTTATTTAACAATATGAGGAGTTCAAGAAGTTGAAAAAAATGTGACCTGTGCCTATTGTGAACAATATATCCTGGGTATTCTGGTGCTAAAAGCTTCATTGAGGCTTGGGAACTTAAAAGACTTCCCTGAAGTCACTCAACTCGTAGTTTTCTACCCCTCAGCTAGTGGTATTGCTCTAGTTGCAAGCTCTTCTATTCTCACCCCATGTAAGAAGTTCAACGTTAGCTGATTATTCCTATGACAAATGCTCACACACCTGGGCCTGGAGGGCTAGTCGGCTGAGCTGACCCAGTCTACCTATGTCTGGAGCTGCTCACAGACACCTCCTCTCCAGGGTGGTCTTTGTGAGGTACTGATCACATGTGGCTTCTGGAAGACACTCTCTTCCTATGACATGTGGGCACAAACCAACTGAAGTCAATCTTGATCTGTGTAAAGAATTATTTCCCTCTTTCCAGGATGCCGGTAGCTGTCGTTTTGTGAAAATAGCAGCAAAAATATCCTTGAATTTGATTTTTACCTGCCCAATTCCCTAAGGGAAGCACATACTTCTGAAAAGTTTGAGGTACAGTTGTTTATTAGTCCTCATGATTTCCAATTTTCTTTGATAAATTTCAAAGAAACACACTAGTCAGATATTTTTACCCAAAGCCAAATGCACTCTGTTGACACTCTAAATAAAGAATAATATTCACAGTTCATTGTCCAAACTCTATGTGACAAATTGGGGGAGGGTCTGAAGTCTGATGTATGTTGTAAGAAATAGATTCTTAGAGACTAATTTCATGTTGCTCATTTAGCCCTCAAAAACCTCTGCTGGACTTCAGATCCTATATGAGTCCTCATTTATGAAGGGAGTGGGCAAGGGATATTGACATAATGGAAAAAAACTTCACCCCACTTCTTGACACTGCTCATTTACACAGCTACCTTTGGGACAAGTGCCGAAGGTTAGAAACCAGACAAACAGTGCATGTGACACTCCACAAATACAGTGCCTATATCAGTGCCTTTTGCCTTAGAAAAATTTTATTAATTATAGTTTACTTTAGGAATAAAAAAATAAATCTCAGTCTTAGGTTTTCATGTTTTAACTTCCGAGAGAACACATCTTTGCGATTGTCTTTAAACACTCTTACTATGAATCCGCCCTTAATAAGTTCACAGTTGTGAACTCTGTGACATCTGCTGTTTCCCTTGTTTCTGTCCTTCAACCCTTGCCCCACAGCTAGCTTTGTCAATGAGCAGTGGCTTGGGGGAGTGAGGTTTTATTTTGTTATGCCAATATTCCTGGCACAGTGTGCCCCTTCATAAATGAGGACTCATGAGTGCTTGTTCTCTCTTCACGGAGTTGGATGCAAGAACACAGCCATCTGTGAATAAGGAGGAGAGACCTCTCCAAGAAGTCAACCTGATCTTGTACTTCTGGCCTCCAAAACTGCAAGAAGGAGTTTATGGGTTAAGCCATTCAGCCTATGGTATTGTTTGTCATCACAGCCCCAGCTGTAAACTCTGCATGACCAAACAAATGCAAGCATTCTGTGTACAGAATATATTGTGGTCCAGGAGTGATGGGCATAGAAATTAAGAGCTACCAAATAACACTTCTTTGTACTGCTGGTCGCTACAGAGACACATCATTTATCTGAACTCAGTGCCTTTCTTTGTCAGGAAAATAAGATTGGCAATTCTTTTGGACAACCACACGGAACAGTAGAAAAGAATGCCTAAGAATCAAGTGCTTTGTAAATGCTAGTAGAACAGGGAATAGAAGGGAAAATAAATTGTTCAAAGACACTGGCATGTTTGCATGAAAGAAAGCACAGGTAATGGACCAAATGCTTTAGAAGTTCTATAGCAGGCAGCTGGTCACTTTGCCTAAATAGCTTTCCTTTGCCTCTCCCTCTGCAAGTCAGGGCCTCACCAGATCTATTTGCATGCTGAGCCCAATTGGCATGTGAGTTTCCAAACCTTTGTCCAGAATAATCCCTAGGTTTTTTTTTTTTTTCTAACAGTATTAAAAGACGATTGGTAATAACAATAACAAAAAACACACAAGAGGTTCTTTTGGCAAGCACTCCTCAAAATTTTAGGATGGGTTCAGCTGTTTATGATACAAGTCTGTACAATTTGGGGAAATAGCAACACAGGTAGAATGCAGTCTCAAAAGGAAGGAACTGAGGATTCTGAGTATTCCCTAAATTAATAACTGTTGGCTCAGCCCTCTATAGATTCACACACACAAAACCCATACTAATCTTGTTTTAGAAGTTCATCAAACCAGTTATGCTTTAAAATGCATTTAAGAGGTATCATAACCACATTAAGAACTCTTGATGCAGACATCCCCGCCTGTGGCAGGATGTTCCTTTCTGAAGTGTTCTGGCAATTATTAGATCTTAATACCATATTCCCTATGCAAAGACTCCCTGTTCATCAGATATCCATATTTAGTAATTCCCAAATGCCTGTACCAAAGTTAAATCAGCCATCTACTCCTTCAGTTCCTTGGGGACTACAGGTTTCCTGACAGCTTCTCTAATTCAAAAGAACTGACTGGGTCTTTACCTAATAGCATCACATCAGTTACCTGCCTCCAAGGTCTCTTTGGTTCCCAAATTTCAGCTCATATCAACCGAACAGCTTGTCAGAATAAGACCTCCCGGGTCCCATCCCCAGAGACTCTGTTCTAGTGGGACTGAGGTGGGCTTGAGACTCTAGATTTCTAACATGTTCCTCAGTGATGCTGATGCAAAATGATATGAGACCACGAATCTGCCTCTTGAGAGTGGGTGAAATCCGGTTCTAAGCAACCTGCAGGCACCCTGACCAGCACAGCCATACCAGTGACCCACTGTGCAGCAGGGACAGGAACCAGGTGGACTAACATAAGTCCACTTCCCCGTGGCCCTGCCAGATAAGTCCCAACACTCATGGTGAGTCACAGACCTGCCTGGGATGATATTGGCAATCAGAGTTATGTATTTACTTCATCAGTGTTCAGTTAAGGAAATAGCCAAGTTCAGAAAAAGGTGGTAGACTTCTAGTGGGTACTTTAAAAAAATAAGATTTTATATATATATATATATATATATATATATATATACACATATATATATGCATATATATATGTGTGTGTATACATATGTATACAATGCGTATACATATATATATATATATAATTTAATTTATATATAATATGTATGTAAATAATATATATATGCACAAACATATACACTTGATAATATAGATAAATTCACATGTTCAATCCTTATGTGTACATATATACAATTATGTGCGTGTGTGTAAATGTATACACCCCACACAATCAGCCCATTGACACACTCTCATACACACTCATCTTTAAGTAGGAACTTTTCTCTTTCCCTCTCTCCTTTGTGAGAATGCTCATTGTCATTTGCATCTTAATTTCTTCTTCAAATTTGCCTGGATCTTCACCCTTTAAAATATTTCTCAATAATAAAGCTGCCAAGAGTGCGGGGCTGGTGGTGCCCTACAATGGGGTTCCTATGACTGGGCCACCCCTGGGGGCTGCTTGTCCCTGGCAGAGGATGTCTCCCTAATCCCTATGTGACATGAGAGCAAGCTGAAGAGAGGAGTCCGCTTTCTGAATTCCTGTCTCTGCTCAGCCCTATAGGAAGCATGAACTCCCTCAAAGGGAGAATTCTGATAAGAAAGAAATGTCCCTCTCTCTGAAACTCCATCAAAGGAAGAAAGAAGTAGGAGCCCCTTAACTGTTGTTCCCAATATGAACAAAGGGACATTTTCCCTGAGGGTCGATGATTCTCAACAATGTTGTTGTTGACACTTTTATGAGAGTGTACAAAGGTCATGTTTATTGTACACCAGAGCCAGTAGGTCAAAATGTAATTTGTTCAAAGCAGTTATATAGAGGAAAGAATTAGAAAATTTTTGAGATTATTGCTTTATATTTCTCTCTCTCTCTCTCTCTCTCTCTCTCTCTCTCTCTCGTATTATGGATTGAACCCAGAGGGGCTTTACCACTGAGCCACATCCCCCACCTTTTTATTTATTTTTATTTTGAGACAGGGTCTCACTAAGTTGCTTAGGCCTTGCTAAGTTGCTGAGGCTGGTTTTGAACTCAGGATCCTCCTGCCTTTCTGGTATTACAGGCGTGTGCCATGTTCCCAGCCTACTCTCTTCTTTGTGGAAGTCCACTTTGGTCACAAAGGTGACATGGTGTGGGCTCGCTCTCAGTTCTTTCCTGCGTGTGTGGTTGGGCTGCCTGATGAAGACCTTCTGTTCCAGTGGCGTATGTCTGCCTTCTCACCTGTTACAAGAGCTTGCCAACCCAAGGCTTAGTCAGCAGTGCCCTCTTCCCAGAGTTTGTCAGCATCTGAAACCCCAAACGCACTGCCTCCCAATACCTAACTCAGGGGCCCTTATTTGAGAAAAACCTTCTGAAGAGTATGCCTCTGTCTTTTTCTCTAGACTCTTGAAAATCTGTCTTTGATTGAGGAACACCAAGAGAGAATGATGGGTAGATCAAGGTGTTGGTTAAACCACGTTAACCCGATGGTGCTTTTCATTTGCTGTGTATTATTTGGCTGTCTAATCTGAGACATCTCCATAAGAGCAGAATGGGTCTATTTACTCCACCAGCTGTGTCCGCATCACCAAGAATCAATTTCTGAGGCATTTTGGGCACTCTGTGGTACTGTCCTTGTGACTTTCCCATGCTCTTTCAAGAAGCAACTACAAGGATAACCTCCCTCCATTCTCATCTTCTCTCTGCTTTTTCAAGCCTTCCCTCCCCTGGCTGTCTGGTTTTCTTCTCCTCTCATTTCCTGTCACTTTCCTGAACAAGAAGCTGGTGGCTTCTTGGAAAGTCCCAGCACCTGGCTTTCCCTATTGGGCTCAGCTCCCTGGGAGTAGAAGTTCTTCACCAGACCCAACTGATTTTCAGAAGAGATTCAGGCTGATATTCTGGAGAATCAAATTCTCGCGTAGAATACTTGCATGTCTAGCCACCAGGGTGGCTTTGAGGACACGTGATCCTACAATCGCATGGGGCCATGCACTCAGAAAGGACTGGCCCTTGTTTTAAGGCTCTGTTGCTGCCATCTTGAAATTCTTAACACTTGTAAACAGAAAACCTGCATTTTTATCTTTTATCACTCTTGTAAATTACGTAGCTCTCTGTGTTTGCAGGGCATACCGTGGTAGGAGAGAGGACAGGTAGCAGGATTAAAAGACTCACCCGTTTTGGGTTCAAGAGAAAAGCAGGGGAGAAGGAAGATGGCGGCGAGGGGAGTGCATTGCCCCCGTGTGCTGCTTCACTGTGTGGGAGTATGACAAGTCAGGACGGCTAAAGGATATCTTGTTAGGAATTTCCAGCAATAGTGGGGTGCTCCGGAACCTGGAGGAAGGATTTCCATCGCACGAGGATCGGCTACGGGGACTCAAACGCGAGAGGTTTGTCGCACGGAGGGTAACACTGCTTACTCAGCAAATCGCCCCGCGGCTAGAGTCTGCAGCGCGCGCTGGGATAGAGACGCAGGGTTACAGCGCTGCAGTTTCTGCCAGCCGCGCAAGCACCGTACTCAGGGCTGAATTCTGGGTTCGAGACGGGGGAAGAAAGTGGTCCATCTCGGTTCTCCACACCGGTCAGACCACAGAGGAGGCCAGCAGCCACCATGTTGGTAAACTGACGTCACCTCCCCTGTTTTCGACTGACCGCA
>NW_026000005.1:44389427-44401708 GCF_001458135.2 Marmota marmota marmota | reverse complement strand
ATGGCAATTTGTAAATCAATGGATGTGTAACTGATGTGATTCTGCAATCTGTGTATGGGTTGAAGGTGGGAGTTCATAACCCACTTGAATCAAAGTGTGGAATATGATATGTCAAGAAATTTGTAATGTTTTGAACACCCACAATAAAAAATTAAAAAATTAAAAAAAAAATGAGTGAAGATGCAAACCACAGGTCTTTTGCCAAAATGTTACGATGTAATTAGCTCTTTTATTAAAGATTTTATGGGTTTATTTTCAAATATCTCCTCTTCTAAATCTAACCTCTTCATTAGAATAATTCACATGAAGTTGGCTTGCATCTCTAATGGCTTTAATGCTTAATATCCACATTTGAAAATCCCCCTTTTTGTTCCTGTTTATAGCTTCTGTATTCATCTCCTATTGTACTCGTTTCCTATAGCACTGTAAGCTTCTGAAATTACCCAGAAGGATGTGTGTCTAATTGGAATAAATTCTGGATCACTTAAAAAAAAAAAAAAAAAAAAAGAGAAAAGCAGGTAGAGAAAGGGGCAGGAGCCAGTTCTCTGTGTTCATAGCTCTTCCCCACAGAGTACCTGCTCTGATTTTGTGGCCCTCTAGTGTGAAAAGACTGACAGGTGTTCTTCCTCTTCATTCTGAGTCTGAGGCTGAGCACTGAGACTTTTATCAAAAATTACCAGGATGTGATCGCGCCTTGCTGAACTTTGAATCTCTGATGAAAGGGCCAAGGACATGCTGGCTTCAGTTCATGCTGAAACGGCTGCAGAAAGCCAGCCTCCTGCGGTACTTATCCTTCCCTTGCACAGTTCAAAGCACTTAAGCATCATAATAAATTCTCTGTCAGCTTCCTCAGCTGAGGGGGGGAAAAAGCCTTTCTTCAACCCTTAATGGACTTATAATTTATTTATTCGTGAGCTGAAAATTTTGTTTCTGTTCCTTTTATAAAGAATGATATTAGAATTATTTTTATGTTCTTCAGCCTACATTCTATAGAAATAGTTGGGGCACAGTATAGGGAACTGCAGGACCTAAGCAAATGTAGCCACTGTTTCCAAATCACTGTGTTGGACCAATGGTGATGGAGAATTTGTTGTCTAAACTGAGTTCTCACGGGCTGAGGCTCCTTGGGCGAAGGACCCTGTTTGTTCCTCTTCATATTCCCATTGCAACATGCAAGACTTGGCACTCAAGAAGAGTCAACATAATTTTTTTGAAGGCACGACATTTAAAATTTTTTGAATCCCAATAAGAGGACACATTTCAAAATGATTTTGAAAAGATTTTGTTGAATAACCACCTGTACCATTTATTGATATGGATCAGGCACTTGACCTATGCTAAGCCTGTGCCAACCTAATATAGTATTATTATTAATTCTATTTCAATAGATGGAAAACTGAGGCCTGGAGAAGTCAAGAGATTTTCACAGGTCCAACCAGATTTTTTCATTTTTGTTTCATAATAGACTTTGTTTAGAAAGCACATAAACTTACCATAATTATGTTTCCAACCTAAATTTGTCTGTGGACTAATAAAACATTTTATAACCAACTGTAGAGAATTAAAAACCCTGTAACCAAAAAGAAAACTACGACATTCCAAACAAGCTTTTTACTGACCATCAAAGGAAGAAAAAATGGAGAGAACCCTTTCTGCCAAGGTGTTCAATGAATTCAGTCAGTTTGGACCTGTTAGGTTCTAAGTCTTCCAGACACATAGGCAGTTAAATAATTTGGGCCAGAAAATGACACTAGATACTTAATGATGTTTGGTGGTTCTAACTTGAAGACATTACCTACTTCAATTTTGAATATTAATGGAGAGACATAGATTAAAATGAAAATTATTCTTCCATGGAGATGAATTCCAAATAATTTATGAGATACCCATCCTCAAAATAATGAAGCCTGTGTCTCAATTCCTTCAGCGTGGGCTGCACATAGTGATTTTATTTCACAGAGTATAATACATACAAGGAGGAGAAGAGTAACTTCATGGTATAAGAGCTGACCAACATTTCCTCTGCCAGGTGATCAAGGTCAATATCAACAGCTGTGATCATGTTGGCAGCATGTGCCATGTCACAATACAAGAAGGCTTGCACAGTTCAAAGCACTCCACCATTGTACTCCCCAGACACCCACAAAGTCTGTCTAACCATGAGAAAAACAGAAGACAAATGACAGTTACTCCTCCAAATAGTCAAAACAGACTGTCATTCGAAACAAAGTGCTTTAGTCAGCTTTTTCATCGTTGTGACCAAAAGACCTGAAAAAAACAATTAGAACAGAAAAAGTTTATTTGGGGGCTTCTGGTTTCAGAGGTCTCAGTTCATAGATAGCTGGCTCCATTTCTTGGGGCCCAAGGTAAGGCAGAATATCATGGTGGAAGGTCATTGAGGAGGAAAATGATGCAAGACATCACACCAGGAGAGAGAGAGAGAGAGAGAGAGAGAGAGAGAGAGAGAGAGAGAGAGACCTCAACTCACCAAGGACAAAATATATACCCCAAATGTACCCCCCCAGGGACCACCACCTGCAGCCACACCATACCTGCCAGGGATCCCTAACAGGAATTAATTCACTGATTAGGTTAAGGCTTTCATAACCCAATCATTTCACCTCTAAACATCCTTACATTGTCTCACATGTGAGCTTTTGGTGGATAGCTCACATCCAAACCCATAACACAAAGACTATGAGAAACTGTCACAGTCTACAGGGAACTAAGGAAATCTGAAAAATTCAATAATAATATACTGATATTGGTTCATTACTTGTCACAAATGTAAAATGCTAATAATAGGCCAAACTGTGTTAAATGGTGTTTGGGAGGTCTCTATACCATCTCTTTATTTTCTATAAATTCAAACCTATTCCAAAATTAAAATGTTATTTAAAAAGATAAAAGTGAGTTTCATCATATACTTAGTCATATAAAATTACTGGTTAAGCTCTCTTGATTGAGTTGTTTTGCTGCAAACCAGAAAGGCATGCTGGGTGAACATTTTATAGCTAATTTAACGATGATTACCTTCTGTAACGAGGGAGAAACCACAGTGTCCCATAATGAACCTGCTGCCTCCAGGAAGCACTCACCTCAGATCAAAGGCAGGGGAGCCAGAGGGCGTTGGAACTAGCAGATGGTGTCTGATGACCAGTCTGTGACTTCTGGTCTCAGAAAGGCCCAGGGAGCCAGGCAGCAAGACTTCTCCCTCTGAAGCCCCTGTCTTTTCTGAAGCAGGGGCTGCCAGGGCTGGTGGAGTTTAATTCAGAATGTTCTGAATGAATCAACGGGTGGCATATGAGTACTTTCTATCACATCAATGTTAATGTATTTCTACATGCTTGATGTGAAAGACTCAAAAATGACATCCCAAGGTTCCTAGTGAGGGCTCTCAGTACAACTTCCTTATCATTTCTTTGAAGGGGCTTATATTATGCTTCCAATTTTAGTGGAAATTGCAAATGGTAACTTTTGCACATATACCTTGGGGATTGGATGAGGGGATTAGTATCTGTGTGGAATGAGCCTGAGTGAAATGGGCTATTAAGGTAATATAGCCTTAGCAAAGGTTTCACGAGGCTTTCTTGGATGTGTAAGTCACAAGTCTTTCTGTGACAAACACGCAGGCACATGTCCTGCTCATGGAACAGTGGTTGAAAGGTCTGTGTGAAGTGGAAGACAAGAATGTTGTCCATGCTTTTAATATCAAATGGAAAATTAGCTGTAGGCATAATGCAATAATCTCAACTCTGAAAGCAATTCAAAGGTTGCAAAATTTTGTCAGATGTTTGCACATTATTTTACACATTTGCCAGGAAACATTTAAACCTCAACAGTGTGATGCCATGGATTTTCTCCAAACTATTCATCATTGGTTTTTACCATATTTCTTGTGGCAGAAAGAGCATACAACCTAAAAACCTGGCTCAGGTTATCAATGTCAGAAAAAAATGCATTGTGTGGTGATAATTCGGTTCTTAGAAAATGGACTGATCTTATGTTTATAGCTAATTTAACGATGATTACCTTCTGTATGTTTGCCAGTTTCCATGTGTTTGATAACAATAAAGCATAAAATGGAGAAAATTCTCACTTATACTTCAGTATCTTAATGATGATCACATACTGCTTATGTGGTTAAAAATTACTTTACCCTTTTTAAAAATATTTTTTCATGTGTTATCTTAATTTTTTTACTCTGAATATGTATTGCATTTATAATTGGAAAAACAAAGGTAATATAAAAAATCATTATGTTGTCTGTGCTTAGAGACTATGAAATATCAATTTGGTTTATTTATGTTTCTTTAAAGAGTAAGCCCTCTTTTATGAATATTCTATCTTTCATCTGTCTTTTTAATTTTTTTTTTTTTTTTTGGTGTTTGGCATTCAACGGAGGGATACCACTGAGTTACATGTCCAGCCCTTTCTAGATTTTGTTTTGAGACAGGGTCTCACTAAATTTAGCCCAGGCTGGTCTTAAAACCACCATCCTTCTGTCTCAGCCTCCCAAGTAGCTGGGCTTATAGTCTTATGCCACCAAGCCTGTCTCATCTGGCTTGTGCTTATGTTTCTTACCTTTCTATCATAACTGAAGTGTGTTTTGTTCAATATTTACTACTCAAGATATTTACAGGGAGGTATACTGTGAAATTTTCTTTTAATCATAGTAAATTGAGTTACATTACTAATATAATAATAATTGCCTAGGTAGGCAATTATTAACCTTATTAATTCTGAATCTGATAATTCCTACATTAGCAAGAAAATTATCTTTGCTTTGCTTTTAATGAGAGAAAGGTTTCCTAAGCAATCTGATAGTATCCCCATGCTCATCAGAGGATATTAATATATACAAGAGAATATGGGGCTTTTCGGAACTCTTAATAACCCTCATTTGCATATGATTATTCTACATAACATTTATTTGGTACATTAAAGATTATGCCAAAGCACTAGCTCAAATCTCAGTTTTTCTCATAAAGTGTTTAAAACTAAATAAGTAAGACAGAGAATATTTGTTCATTGTGTATATGTGGTAATTGAAAAATCGTCAGGCTGCCCTGAAATATAGGCCAGAGGTAATTCCAGGTTCCAGAACTCACCCCTGGCTTCCTGCATTGATTTCTACCTTTGTCTGATTCCTGGAATTACTTTTGTACATGACATTGCCTTTTATCTAGAATTAGAAATGTATCTAAATATAAATATCCCAGGAATGGGGTCACATTGATTTAATTATATTAAAGTAGACATTGTTGATAGGATATTTTCTAAGGACAGTATTTGCATGTTGATTTCTTGGTTTATTTTTACCAAACTTATGTTGGGGCGGGTTGTTTCCTCAAATAGATGATTAGAAAGCTTAGCAAGGAAAATGCAATTGGGAGAAAAGGGAAATAGGAAGTTGGCATAAAGAACCACTAAAAAAATGCTAAAAGCTTTTGCACACATTTATGTGGGCATAATTGATCAACTGGCTTCAGAGTTCAAAGTTAGTTCTAAATGAAGATGGAAGAGTAAACATATATTTATTCACTCCTCCCTACAACCACCCCAAATAACAAATAATGAAATGTGGCAAAAAATAATCCTTGATGAAATAAGAGAATGGTCATACCCAAGCCATACCCTCTTTGGATTCTATCTTTTAAATAATGTGAAATCTACAGTAAAACAGGTAGAGATACTCAAGGATACACACAGGTTCTCCGACTCTGAACAGGAAATGGAATTAAGTTTTCTAGTCACCATTACTCTCTCTGCAGTTTCTTTGGTTACATCTTGGAGCTCGGGAGTAACTGTGGGTCTTTGAGGGTGTCCTTTCAGAAATTACAAAATTGGAGGGGAAATGGAACTAAAGGAGAATCCACTCCAATGAAGCCACTTCTGCTTGATCACAACCCAATCATCTAGCACTAGAGATTTCAGAAGTGAGGTGAGGAAGAGCAGAGAACATATAGAGCCATTTCCTCAAACTTTATTGTATCTTGGATGCTGAAAATTGAGGGAACATGTACTCACAGAGGAAAGAAGGAACGTGGAGGAAGAAGCAATCAGAGTATCTGGTGGAAAGATAAACACCAAGAAAAGAAATGTAAGCAAAAGGAAAAAACAAAAGATAAAGTATACATAAAAGTGGTTGTTTAAGTCAGCTTTTCATTGCTGTGACCAAAAGACTTGACAAGATCAATTTGGAGGAGAAAAAGGTGAATTGGCTCACAGTTTCAGAGGTCTCAGTCCATAGAAGGCCATCTCTGTTGCTCTTGGCCCAAGGTGAGGCAGAACATCATGGCAGAAAGGCATGGTGGAAGAAAACAGCTCAGGACATGGCCACCAGGAAGCAGAGAGAGAGCTCCACTCACCAGGGACAAAATATATGCTCCAAAGGCACACCTCCTGGGACCCACCTCTTTCAGCCACCCCGTACCTGCCTAGAGTTAGCATCCAGTTAATCCCTATCAGGGGATGAATGCACTGATTAGGTTAAGGCTCTCATAATCCAGTCATTATTTATCTAAAACTTTCTTGCATTGTTTCACACATGAGATTTTGAGGGACACCTAACATCTAAACCATAACAGAGGCCTTAATCATTAAAAAAACATAAATAAACAAAATGGTATTTCAGTCTGAAAGTAATAACAGGCCACACAATGTATTCCTTTATTCCTTTTAAAGAAATTCAAAGGAGAGAATCAGGGATTGAAGGGAGAGAGGCAATCAATACCACGACACAAAAGTAAACTGGATGTTCACAGAAAAGCCATGAAAGCATAAAGCAAAAAGTATTTCAGAGATGAAAAAGCACACAAAAGCAACAGAGAATAAAGGAGGTATGACTAAGCCTTTTGCTCTTGGTCTGTCTGTGCAAACCTCAAATAAGGAAAGAGCAAAGGCATAGATAGAAATTATTATGGGATCCAATATATCCACAGAACAATGGACTTGAAAAAAATATGCTGAAAGATATAATAGAAGAAGCTTCCCTAAAATAAGTTTGTTAAGGTGCAGATTGAAAATGCAATGTCTTGGAGAAAAAATAATTGAAACAGAATGGTCAACAATGAAACACATTCTTGAACATCAAAATATGGGCAAGAGTGGCATGTACATGTGGGCTGAAAAGTGAGTCTCCCATATAAAAGGAGAAAATATCAGATTTATTTCAGAATTATCCACACCCAGCATAGAAAAACGGGAGTTAATACTTTAAAAAAAAATCTGGCAGTGTTGGGTAGAATCAGAGGAAAAAGTATAACCCAAAGCTTGATACCCAGCCAAACTTTCTTTCAGGTACAAAGGAGCAGGGCACATTCTCACACATGCAAGGATTCAGGGGAAACAAAGCCAAAGAGCTCTTGAGAAACCAAAACAAAAGTGAAAGTACTTTTGGTTGTTAAATTCTTGTCAAAACATTTGCATAAAAGTAACTCACTTAGGAACAGAAAATATAAACAGAGTGGGGAGGATATTGGCCACTTCCACATATAACTTCAAGATTAAATAACTTTGGAAATATGGTCACAAAAGAGAATGTAGGGGTTATAAAGCCTAATAATAATAATACCAAGATGGGAAGAGGAAAAGTAAAGTGCACTTATTTCCTCCTTGTTCATAACAAGGAGTCAGTTGATAAATACTAAAATTGAAAACTCCATGGGGTGGAGTGCAGCTTGGGGAAGGAGTTCTTGCCTAGCATGCATGAGGAGATGGATTTGATCCCCAGTATTGCAAAAGAAAAAAATAGTAATGATCAACACACATCAACTTCTTCATACTGTCATAAACTCCCTTTTATATAAATTTCAGATTAAGTTTCAGGAGAAATAACTATTGCTTTGGTGGAGAAAGGCATATCTGAATTTTAGCCATTTCTTCACTATTACTGAGATTCATTTTTCTTCTGTGAAATATAAGTTCAGTGCATTGCAATGCTCTGTAAAGCAGAAATAGCATCAGCAGTTTGATCTGAATTTCTGACCAACATTTCCACCTTTAGAAGGCTGTGGAAGGTAGAGGTTAACGGCATCAACCCTGAAGAAGAGGTTCAAACCAGGACTACCAGTTGCACCTACTTATGCAAACTTCTCCTTGCTGTGTCTATTTTCTCTTTAGGAAATGAGGATAAAGATAATACATACCTCAGAATTACTCAGAAGATGAAAATGTCCATTTATTTCAGTGTTATTATCCCTGGCATATTGTAAGTAAAAAAAGAAGTCACTCTTTCCTATGCTGTTTCATCTTTTCCTATTAGTTGAGCTAATATGTAGTTGGAAAATGACATCATCATTCATAAAACATAAATATTTTTAATCTAGTGAGTTGACAACTAGGACACAACCAAATTTCCTGATACTCAGTCTTCTGCTTTATTTATTGAATTATGCCACCATGACCCTTCAAGAAAATCTTCACCATGATTTATTGGCACAATATATAGCAGGTTCCCATGGCTGAGACATTAAAAATCTATCAATTCTATAAATATTTCTTTTGACCAATTTCCTTTTCTCCATCAATCTTTAGAGCTGGGAATTTAACAGAAAATTGGTGTCAGTTTGGAATACTTTACCTTTGCACTTCTTACTTTATCTTCTGTTACCTTCCTGTGTCATTCACTGAGCTGATCCCATATATTTGAAATATGAAAAGCAAATATCTAAACAACAAATTAATGGAAATGTTCTAGACTTTCCTGACAATTAAGATCAACAATTCTACCAAGTTTTCTAGTTTAAAAGGAAACATAGCTCCTGGTACCATGTGGTTATAAAAGGTTATGGAAATTGATCCAATTACTTTATCTCTCAATAAAATATTCATTAGGTGTCTACTCACATAAAGTATGTACTGAGGCAAAGAGTTGTGGACAGGAGTGATGTGATTCCTGCCCCATGGATCTTGCATCCTGGTGAGCCAGACAGGAATTTAACACTGATTTCATATAACAATTCCTTGAATAAATTTGTGAATATTTTGTAAACCAATTTGCCATATAAAAAATAAGCTAATAATATCTACTTCAGAAAGTTTAATATATATGATGTCTTATTATACATACTATGACCTCCCCCTCTTAGTATATTTTCTTAACTGCATGGTGTTTGAAAAGGAATCAATTTGAGGATAACCACTTAAAAGCCATTCATCATTCACATATTGCTTTATATTAAATACCACTTTGAGATAAATTTCATTTTTCAAAAACTTCCATCTGTTTCTCTAATAGCACAGTATCAAATTACTAAATTTTTATAAATATTGGCATTTCAGGAGTGTTTCTGAAATGAATTTGGTATCATCATTTTGTTGCTAACACATATTAGACAACCCAAAAGTGCTCAGCCCTTGTAGATACCGACTTATGGGACACGCTGAATTCATAATATTTTTCTGCTTGAAATAGTAGATCTTACAGGAATGTAGGCTTGCTAGCCTAGCAAGGAGACCATCAAGTTCAGGAATAAATTGAAATTTGAATGAGTGTGCCAAACCATAGTAGTTAGTGTTCCATCCCCTTCAGCTCTGAATGTTCTGTAGGAAAAGGTCTTGGCTGCATTGATACAGACCAATAAAATCTGTCTAGAAAACTACCCACACACATAGCATCCCTTAATTTTCAACAAAGGCTCTAAGAGTATACAATGGGGAAGGCTAGAACATTAAATAGAAGGCACTGAGGAAACTGGATATACATATGCAAAAAATGAAATTGGACCCTTATCCCACACCCCAAAATGAATTCAAAATGGGTTAATTACTTAAATGGAGGACCTGAAACAACAAAAATTCTAGAAGAAAACCTGGGGGTGAAGTTTTTTACTCCAGTCTTGGAAAAGCTTTTTGTATTTGATCACAAAAGCATAGGTAACAAAAGAAAAAATAATCAAATGGAACTTTTACAAACTGAAAAGCTTCTGTACAATAATCAATTAAAAAGTGAAAAAGGCAATCTATGAAATAGAACAAAATATTTGCAAAAAATATATCCAGTGAGGGTTAATATCAAAAATACATAACAAACTAGTGGAATTCAATAATAACAGTATCAGTAATTATCATCATCATCATCATCTCACAAAAAAGCCAAAAAAAATCCCAATTACCCAATCAAAGGACCTGAACTGACACTCTTCCAAAGAGGACATACAAATAGGCACCAATAAATTAAAGTATGCTTAATATCACTCATCATCAGGGAAATATAAACTAAAACCACAATCAGCTATCACTTCATGCTTGTTATCATGACTGTATGAAAAAGTCAAAGTATAACAAGTGTCAGGAGAGCATGGACAAAAGGGAACACTTGCATTACACTGGAAGAATATAGATTAGCAGGGTAGAGCACTTCCCTAGCCTATGTGAGGCCCTGGGTTCAAACCCCACTATTGCAGAAAAAAAATAAAAATTTTTTAAAAATTTGTTTTTTAGTTGTAGTTGGACACAATACCTTTTATTTATTTATTTATTTATATGTGGTGCTGAGTATCAAACCCAGGGCCTTGCACGTGCTAGGCAAGCGCTCTACCACTGAGCTACAACCCCAGCCCTCCAATGCAATTAGTACAGTTTTTTTTTTTTTGCAAAAGAGTGTGGAAGTTTCCTAAATAATTGAAAACAGAACTATTCAAAGTTAAAGAGCCATAACGAGTGCAAGGAGAGATGGGGACAGAAGATGGAAAAGCTAACAAGCACATGGCAGATCAGGATACTAAACTACTTCTCATTTATCTTTTCCACCCTGATAGAAATTTAGGTGGAAAATCATAACCCATTATATGAAAGGACATCTCTGCTTTAGGAGGAAGTGTAAGAAAAATAAGAGGATGTGTCCATGAGAAAAACTATGGAAAGCTCAATAAGAAGACAAAACCAGGGCACATGAGTCTTTAAGAGGTGTTTAGATTCTGGTCTCCTTTCCTTAGAAGAGTCATTATTATTTAAAAAAAAAATTGAAATGAACAGTCTTTTTTTTTTTTTTTGTAATTTTTCAAACCTGAGCACCTCATCTAGTGGGTATGAGAACTAGTGTCCTCTGGTATTATTTCTAAGAAGGGCGTTAGTATTCCAACAATAGCCAATGTCCCCTTGGCCGGGAGGGCATAACCTCTCAGAGACTGTCTGGAATGTCTACATTTAGTTTTCCATCAGGTAGCTTGCTCTTCTTTCTTTCATGCCCATATGGTAGATTAACAACAAAATAAGCCAGCCCCATCTCCGTGGAAACAAGCACAGATGTTCTGAAATTTGCCTGAAGAACCCACCAATGAACAACTCTGTATTTCTGTAATTAATTCAAATATTTTGCTGTCAGCTCTTTCTCTTTGAAGTCACAGATTGTTTTTCAGTTTGAAATTCACTTACTTCCCAATAATAGGAACAGATAGTTTTTTTTTTTTTCCCTCTGGCGTGTCAAGATTCAGAAATCAGATTCCTCTTGAAAATCCCAGGCTCAGGAGTAACTCATCTGTAATCACCACTTGGAGCCCTTTATCCTCCTCATAAAGGTCACACCACTGTCACATGCACGGCATTGCTCTTCTTTTGTTATATCACCATCTGCTTCTGGAAGGATTTCTCCTGGATGGGCCAAAATATATATTTCCATTTCATAAATCAGAATCCTACACAGCTCTGTTTTAATAATTATGCAAACACCTTCTAAAACTTTTATCGCATTCATCCAATATTCATGTCCCCCTCCAAGTATTCCTGTAAGCCAGAAGACCACAGCCCTTTTCTTCTTTGCTTTTTTCCTTCCTCTTATTGTTCATGTGGACACAGTACTGAAACCTGACCTTGGAAATGAACTTTACCTACCTGAATTCCTCAGTTGGAAATGGATTACATTTCCCCCCTCTGCTTATAGGCTGTGATGAAGAAATAGCGATCCATCGGGCAATAAGACAAGTTGATTGAAGCTAACACTGAAAGAAACTACCAAATGGATTTGTTCAATAACATTGGAAACTATTTTAGGTGAATCATAGCTTTATTAGTAGACTATTAGGACTATTAATACACATTATTGATTTTTAAAAATTTAGTGATAACATTCATTTGAACTTGAACGAATTTGTGTCCCCTGAAGGTCACTTGGATGGGGAGCAAAGAGACTCAAAGAAAATACAGATTAATGCAACAGGTAGGGTGAAGCTTTAATAAGGCTTTCCTGCCTGCCAAATGCCAGATCTCTGGGGAACGTTGCAATGGGAAGCAAGCTGCTCACACACAGATGCTAAGAAAGCTCCAGCCCCCCCCCCCCC
>NW_026000005.1:44378744-44387828 GCF_001458135.2 Marmota marmota marmota | reverse complement strand
AAAAAAAAAAAAAAAGACAAAATTCTTACCATTTCTCTTCTGTGTAACCCATTACTGCTGTGGAAAGCAAAATAAACTAACAAAATTAAAGACACAATTCTCAGGCTTCATGGATTTTATCATCTGATAGGAACATCACAAGAACCAGATATCTAATACTATTAAAGTTCTGTATCAACACACACTGATTGTGGCCATTAGGGACGCTAATGTGAGAATAGAGAAGCCTGAGCTAAGTTATAACCCATGGATTACATAATGCTTCTTAGAATGTTCTTAATTTGTATCATAATGTCAGAATTATTCTTATTAGATGGAAGTTCATAGTTCTTACGGCAATTTCATAGTTCAAGCTATTCTACTAGAAGAAATTATCTTCAAAGTGCATATAGAACAGTCATTTAAGTTTAGGTGGGACAAAATGATGATATGCATTTATGAAATATTTTACTAATGTGTTTTTTGTATAACTCAGAAACCAGAGGCAATGTTATTTAGGAAAGATGAGACATAATACATTCTTTATGGAAATTTTACCCCAGAATTTCTGTGCTGTCATAGTTAAGGAATCCACAAATTTCTGTCTTCTGGGATATTTGGAGCTATAAGTCATGCCTCTGGATTTTATTTCTTAGCAATTGCCTGCAAATAATAAAGATTGCTGTATGACAGTTACCCAGAATTCCTAAATGATATCTCAGCCCTGAGATTTCTACGTACTTAACACTATACTAAATCACTGATAAACAAAGCAAACCTTGGGAATTCTAAGTTCAGACAAAAAACTTCTCAGTTATAATACTTTGGATCCTTCATTCCCATATATAAAGGGTGAAAAGCGTGTTTCATGTTGAAAGGACCATTTTACAAGGTAGATGTAATTTGCAATTAATAGAGGACACTGTGGCTTATCTGCACAGTCATGTGGTCCAACCGGCTGTTAATGATGCTTTGCTCTGGGCTTGGGGACTGCATGGAGAACACACAGTGTGGCTGTCAGCCAGTAGCACGTGCACAGGTGAAAGTGCAACCGTGGCCTGAGGAAGGAGGTGAGTGAGGCTGCCTGGGTGAGGTGATGTGGGGAAGGGAAACCTCACCTTGTGTGGCAGGTGGGGTCTCACTGGTGCTGGAAGGGTGGGAGATCCTGTGGGGCAAAGCCCACCTGTCCACCCTGGATACTAGCTGAGGAACTGGATGGAGAGTGCTGTGGGACCTCCTCAAGAAACCCAGGGATCTGAAAGCTGGGCACACGGTGGCACTAATGGTGGCACTGCTCAGAGTGAGTGTTATTAACCAGACCCAACAGAAATCTGGGGGCATTCAGGATTTTATTTCTTAGCAATTTTCTAAAAGTTATAGAAGGCATTCAGAGAAAACTAGCTATGATGCCGCTGCCAAACAGTGACCACTGTGATGGACGGCAGTAGATGCCACAGGATCAGCACATCCTTGAAGGAAGGCAGGAGTCCTCAAGAACAACCTCCTATGTCTGAGCTCAGTAGCAACCTGAGTCTTGAAGAGTTTAAGTACCTACCCTGCTTCTCATTCCTGTGCCCCCGGTCCAGTCTGCTCAGGTTGCCAGAGAGAGTCTTGCAAACCTTAAGTTAGGTCTTATTCTTTTGCTAAAGGATACAGTGACTCCTCTTTCAGTCAATAAGCATTACAGTTCTCACGGTGGCTCTGAGGCCTCATGTGAACTGGCTGCTGTCACTCCTAGGACTTGTCTCCTCCTGCCTAGTTCATGGTTACCTGGGCTGCTCTTTGGCTTTGGGATTAGGATGCCCCAAGAGCTCCTCCCTGGATGCTGGCTAAACCAAATACCTCCTGTGTCTCTGCTCACAGGGAACCATCTTAGGGATGTTCAGCACACCCTCCTGTTACAAAATTGCAACCTGCCAGCTAGGCACACACCTATAATCCCAGTGGCTCAGGAGGCTGAGACAGAAGATCACGAGTTCAAAGCCAGCCTCAGCAATTTAGTGAGGTCCTAAGCAACTCAGTGAGACCCTGTCTCTAAATGAAATACAAAATAGGGCAGGGGATGTGGCTTAGTGGTCCAGTGCCCCGTGAGTTCAATCCCCAGAACCAAAAAAAGAGAAAAAAGAAATTGCATTCTGCCCATCTTTCCCCTCTGCTGCCATCCCTGATCTTCTCATCCATTCATTTTCTGACTTTTCACTAGGTTTTCTCATCTTCTCTCAAACTATGTAATTCACATATTATGTTCCCGATAGCTTTCTCCTCCTCTAAAAAGTGGGCTCAATGAAAATAGAGATCAATACCCATTTTCACTAATGTATCCCAAGTATCTTTGCTTAATAATGAGAGGAATTTCAGCAAAATGTTGGATGGAGGAATGGAGCCAATGAGTGAGTGAACTGGCAGATGACTGCATGGGGACCAGCGGCAGGACTAGGATTCTTATTCAGGTTGTTTTCTGCCGTTCACTCATCAGACGTGGACCAAGTGCCTGCACCACTGTGTACCAGGGAGAAAACAGAGTTGGCATTTGAATACTTCTGCAGTATAACTTGGGCTGCAAACTGTCCTAGAATTCTGGTCTGCTACATTAAAGCATAGCACTGCATAGACCGAGACCTTTATTCCTGTCAAAGAGAAGAGTTTTGATTCCCTTATGGATCATCTGTAATCCTATTCTTAACCAGCATAGGAGAACTTGAGCATTAATGATCAGAAGAACTTTCTCCGGCAACTCACTGAGCTGATGACAATAGTTCAAGATGCAATAATAAAACTGTCATCAGCTGAAAAATCTGTGGATGGCCTCTGTCCTGTGTCTGTTGCCAGCTCTGGGAGCCTCAGTGTTCGGAGTAAGAGTAGGCTGCTGCCGGGGTGGGCAGTGGACTTAATTAAATCATTAACCTTCATCGCCAGTTCTTTTTAAGCAGACAAAAACCCACCCCAGATGTAATTGGATGTTAATATGAAATATGGATCTTTAAGACTTTCTCGTATTCCATTTTTAGAACACAGACATAATTATCATGCTTAGCTGAACATGCTCTGGAAGGTGAACTCAATGATGGCACCAGAAGGCGTGCATAATTGGGAGTAAGCCCCCTGAGGAACGTGACGGTAATTTTTATAATTCTGCCCGAATGCGAGTCTCATTCTGCGGGGCCAGCAAACCCAGCATTGCATGGCAGAAATGGGATTACTGGGTCATGACAGTTCAGGTTCCCGGGCCAATAAAATATAAGCCACTTAGGTTATTTGTAGACACTTCAGTCAAGGTCATCACGGGAAATATAGACCTTCACATACCAGGGAGTGGTCCAGCTTGAGTGACAAGGTGGAAAACAATCCAAGGCTTGCCGAGAGTTCTGGCTGTGTAGCAGGCAAGGAAGCCCAGCCCGGGCTCTTCAGCTATTAACCAAGAGGGGACTTCAGCTCTAGCATTTCCTCTCAATCCCTCCTAAGGAATGATGCCAGCAATCTATGTGAAGGCACTTAATTTTTCTATAGTGTTCTGCAGACATTCCCAGACCAAATTATGCTATAAAAATGTGCTAAATGAAATACAAGAGGTATCTTCCTGTCTACAAACTGCAATGACAATGAGAGTTATGATATCCTGTGGTGCCATTTTGATGAAGGCTCTGAATGAGGACACCCACCTCATCACTCCTTATGCTTGGGTCTGGAGCTACAGGGAAGGAGGGAGCCCACTCCCACAGAACCTTCCACATGGAGTCCACGTTTACATATTACCCAATTCTGTCTTAACAAGAACCTGACAGGGAGACACTGGTATTTCTCAATGTCAAAAAGCAAAAGGCTCAGGGAGGAATTAGGGAAACTCACCCTTAGTCATGCAGCTAGAAAGGGCAGAGCAAGCAGCAGGTTTGCCCCACCTCCCAGCTTCACCTGTCTGTTTTTGGAGGGAGGACATGAGGTGTCCCTTAATTTTGTTGGATACTTGTAATTCCTCAGATTGTCACTTATAGCCTGGCAGATTTTTTTCTATATACCTATGTGGGGAAGAAGAGATGTGTTACAAAGTCTAGAACAGACAGACAATCTCCAATTTATAATCATCTAAGTTATAAAAAAATTCCTAAAAACAAAATTCCTCTTCCATAAAACAATGGTACAGAAAATTTGAAGAAATTTTTTCCTTTTTTTTTTTTTTTTGAGAATCTGTGAAATTAGAAAAGGAAACTATGAAGAGATGAGAGTAGATAACAATCAAACTCCATGGAAAGGCTGGCTGTCCATCTGTCTGGGCTGCACATCTTTAGGCCCCCTCACAAATGCTCTGCCCAACCTGAGAGATCTCTCAGTTCATTTCTGCCAAACTCTGAAATGTCATGAAACAGAGGGTGTTTTTAGATTGAGGGCATCCACATTGGAGAATCCACGTAGTTCCAGGTATTTTAATAGATGCGGTTCACTGATCCATTGGGAATCATTTTTAGGGGATGGCTTCCAATGTCCAGCGAGTGTCCTCTGCACTCAGATTTGGATGAGGAAGGACTTGAAGCATGAAGTCTATTGGAAATGGAAACAGAACTGAGTGGAAAAGTGTTCCCAAAGGCAACTCAGGAAGGCTCTGGTCACCCAGTACGAGCACAGCTGCCTGAGGCCAGTGTGAGTTTGAGGGCAACCTCAAGAGGTAATGCATTTTCACTTTAGAGGTGGCCAGTGGTCTGGCATGAGAAAAAGACAATCTTTATCAAATGAGGAAACAAATAAGCTGTTGCTTATGGAATAAGAATGGATGTCCTGGGTAAGTAGCAATAATACACATCTGCAGATTTGGGCTATAATGCTAGGATGGTTTCTTCGGCATATTTTCAGATTCTCTTATTGGGTTAATTCTGTCAGAATGTTTTCAGAACTCTTAAAGGGGACAGGCGAATTCCTTTTAACTTGGTATCTCTCAATCAGGCTGCATATTAGAATTACCTGAGAGAGCCTAATAAGTCACCAATGCCCAGAGATGATTCTGATATGATTGGTCTGTGGTGGTGTCCAGATATCAGTGACTTTATTCTGTAACCACCATTGAACTTAAAATTATGTACTCATTTAAAGTCCTGTAATCCTGAGCATCAGACATAGAGGATCAAAAAATATTGTTTTTAATCCACTCCCAGTATGTGAACATAAAAACTGAAACACATCTCCTTTGCCAAGGGGAAAAAAAATCATGAGTCTTTGCAGCTTGGTTGGCGGGACAGGGTCGGTGCTTTCACAATGCGGGAGGTGGCACCAAGTGCTAACAAATTATAACAGAGGATGTTGGGGCAGATGTGCTTTTGATTGGACTGCATTTTCTAATCATCGGGTGGAAATTGTGTTCAGCAGACTGTGTCTGACTATATCAGAGCACAGAGCAGTGCGTGGCATGAATACAAGAGAAGCCCATTTCTAAGAAAACCAGAAAACTATAGGAGTTAAATTCAGTACCTGAGATAAAAGTGAATAATAGACTACAGAATCAAAATTTTTAAAACATAGTTACTTAGGGCCCTATGCAGACAAAATGATGCCGTGCCCTTAGGAATATAAAAATGAATCGAGGGTGGAGAGCTTATCCATTGCAAATGGGTCAAAAACCACGTAACTATCACCTACAGTAGAAGAAAAGGTGTTATTTGAGACATCCAAAAGAAGGTGCCAGAATGATTAAAATGCAAAGATGGAAAATCACAAAGAAGTTTAAGAGCCAGACACACCAATGGTTTTATCCTTATAGTTTTAGTCACTAAATGTATATCTAGCTTTAATTGAGAAAATTAACATCTACCCAAACCTGGGTTCCCACGTGGGAACAAGGAAACCAAGCTTAACATCTTGCTGCAATGTCTACTAGTTATGAATGTTATATGCCAGGAACAGATAATTGGCCCCTTGGAGATGGCAGAGACGAAACATTAGTGTGACCATGGAATTTGTCATCCAAATGGGGGCATGCTTTAGTATGAAAGGGGGTGATTGAATAATTACTGCCATAGCAATGGCAGTCCAGACATGGAAAGTCCCGGGAAAGCATCAGATGTGGCCACCCTATACATGATACTGGGATGGATTGCTGCAAGGTTTCAGGAATTAGGGATTAGGGCAAAGGATGTGTAACAGACTATATGGTTTTAAATTTTGTATTTATCACTCACCTAGCTATGTACTCTTGAATCAGTTAACCAATGGGAATCTCAATGCCAAAATGGGGATGGCAATAGCACCTACTTTATAAGCAAGTATGCAAATTAAGGGCTTAATGTTATATCATGGGCCAGTCTGTAGGGCATAATAAGTACCCAGGAAGGTTTAGTCAATGTTATTACCACCAGGAGTGGTGAAAAATTTACAATCAGAAGTGGGATAAAAAACATACGAAAGTCAACTGTTATTAATAAAATAAAGGACTTTCAGAAGTACAGGATGCAATCCGCCAGATGTGGAGAAAAGAACAATGGGTCATTTGAGAGTAATTTACTAGTGTTATAAGACCCAGAACCTTGCAGAATGAGTGAGCTGGAAAGAAAAGTGCCTGTTGCCATAGAAGAATCTCCCTCAGAGGTTGGCAGGACAATAGGACCCAGGTATTTGGAAACCGAATGGGAAAATAGGAAAGAGAGGGAGCTCTTGGACCCTCTCATTGACCAAGAGGAAGGTGTTCATGGAGAAGGTGTGCTTGAAGTAGACAGCAGGGTAATTAGCAGGGGTAATTAGTAGTTCTGAAGGCAGGGTCAGAATCAAGGTCAGCTATGAGGGATTTGAATTTATAAAGATGGGGAAAAACTGTCTTTTGTTTGCTACGCTTTCTCTTATTGATGTGAGAAAATAAAAAATAGGAGCAGACATAGAAAAATGTTTGTAGGGAAGCCTAATTTTGCCTCTGGGTTCTTGCTTTTCTGGAAGTGGAGGGAGGTTCCCTCCATAACCAACTACATAGGCAATTTTGCAACAGCCTATTTAATATGCTCTCACCCTAAACAGTCACTAAGAGTAATAAAGTTCCCTTGATTCTGCATCAAATCACTCTCCTCTCCTCATCCAAACTTCTTCAAAATTAATTAAATTTCTCTCACTGCTTAGCTGTTCTCATTTATTTCTAAACCTATTGCCACCTGGCTTCTAATCCCATCCCACCCTATCATATTTGGGGCACTTAATTTTTGTTCTCATATTGGAAAGCATTATGGTTTAGATATGAGGTGTTGTTTCCAAATCATGTGTGAGACAATGCAGGAATTTTCAGAGGTGAAGTGATTAAATGATAAGAGGTGTAATCTAATCAGTGGATTAATCACTGATATGGATTAACTATGTAGCTGGGGGTGGTAGCTTACTGGGGGTGGGCCTTTGGGTTTTCTATTTTGTTTCTGGTGAGCAGAATTCTCTCTGCTCCCTGGTTGCTCTGTCTTGAGTTTCTTTCCTCTGCCTTCCACCATGATGTTCTGCCTGACTTTGGTTCCAGAGCAATGGAGTCACCAACCATGAACTGAATCTCTGAAACCATGAGCGAAGGAAAACATTTCTTCTTCTATGTTTTTGTCAGGCCTTTGGTTATAGCAATTTAAAAGCTAATTAAAACAAAAAAGTGAATGGAGGCTTTTCAGTGCTTATACTAATAATCCTGCCAGACCCAATGGCTCTCAAGTTTCATCGGAAACTTTTCTTTCTTTCCCCATGTTCTCATTCTGACCATCATCCATCTCCTCAGTGCTGTCGCTCCTCAGAGTTCTGCTTCAGCCTCCCATTCTCACTCTCCATAGTTTACTGGATGGTATCAGCTGCTCTACGATGTTCTTACCTAACTCCTTGCTGAAGGAAATCTGGGTTCTGACACAGGTACCAGAAGCCCAGCCTCTCTGAAAGAGAATTCTCATTAAACACGCCTCCCCTTCCCACATCTCCAAAATCCCTCCTTAAAGTCCAAGTGTAGGTTCTGAAGCTGGAGTGCCTGAGGATCAATTCTTGCTCCATCATTTCCCAAATATGTGACTTATGTAAGATATTTAACATTTTTATACCACCTGTTTTTCTCTTGACAATGAAAATAGTAAAATTTCTCCTTGGTTTCTTGTGGGGATGAAATGAAAGTCACATGAAAGCCACGTTGAAGTGTGACTTCACAGATGTGTGTGAATCTCAGTAGTGGGGAGTGCGCAGGTAACACTAGCTGATCCTGCTCCTGTATTGCGCTCTCTTCTCCCTGGGGCATTACTGCCCCTCTCTCAGGCTAGAAGCCTAGGGAGCACTTATGATTTTGCCTTTTTCACTTTCTGCATCTCATCAGAGACCAACCCTCAGTGATTTTATTACTAAGGCATTTCTTGATTCTGTCTCCTCTTTCCATGACTGATATTCCTTTCAATTTAAACACTCATTGAGTATTTCTGGATTACTGTCACAGTTTCCCAAAGGGCCTCCTGGACACCAGATGCGTCTCCTTCAAATCCATTTTAAAATGAGCCTCCAGAGTGACTAACTTGAAATTCAAATATGATACTCTCATATTCAAGTTAAAATTCAAGTTAGAGGCACCTGTGTTGATGCAGGTATGTGAACGAGGAGCTTGATGCTGAATCTTTAAAGCACCACAGGAGCGTCATGGAATCCTGGACATAAACATGGGCACTCAAAGGAGACTGGTTCAGCTGGATTGGATAGACTTCCAGAAAAAGATGCTCATGGCTGTTGTGGAGAGTGCGAAGAGCAGCAGCATTCTCTTGTTCTCTTGCTCAAAATGTCATGCTCTTTAACTCATACAGTGTGTGTGTGTGTGTGTGTGCGCACGCGCGCGTGCATGTATGTGACTACAACATGAAATACAAACCAAGGAAAATGATCATTCTCTACTAACAGTGCTAGTGAGAGCAATTATGTCATGGGGCCTGGGCGAAGGCTCTGATAAAAGAAAAAAGGCCAAGAAAAAGGTTGGCACATGAAAAATTACTGGAAAATTAGTTTATAGCAGAAATAAGAAGAGATGGTAGGTTAAGTTCATACAAAAAACAAACGATGGCGATTTTAAGCCTCAGGAGAAGTTTTAAATTAAGAAGTATATAGAAGATTCTCTCTCTCTCTCTCTCTCTCTCTCTCTCTCTCTAT
>NW_026000005.1:44365915-44378023 GCF_001458135.2 Marmota marmota marmota | reverse complement strand
AGGGAGAGTGTGGAGTGGTGTGATTTTTGGGAGGGGGAGGGTGGAGGATGGGAAAGGCAGCGGAGCACAACAGACACTAGTATGGCAATATGTAAATCAATGGATGTGTAACTGATGTGATTCTGCAATCTGTGTATGGGGTGAAGGTGGGAGTTCATAACCCACTTGAATCAAAGTGTGGAATATGATATGTCAAGAAATTTGTAATGTTTTGAACAACCCACAATAAAAAATTAAAAAAAATATATATATATATATATATAGATATTGATATGGCTCTTGTTTGAATATCATTGGATAATAATTTAAAAAACCTTTTTCAGAAGACTTGGAGTATATTCTCTTCCCTATTGTATTGACTGGGACTTATATCATATTCCTATTTCTGTACTGACTACTGGCAAACATTCCTACTGGCAAAAGAGCAGAATGACCATCATTGAACTAGAATAATTTCCATTCTCCAACTGGACCATGGAGTAAGCCTTTGTCCTGAGCACACGAGAGGAGAAGGAATGCCACAGAGAAAGGGCATGACTGTTCCGTAGGCTGCATCTGTTTTCTGAATATTTCACTGTCATTTAAATTGCAATAGTGGGAAAAGCAGCAAGTCTGGATAAAACCTCCCAGAATAATAAGCCCCCTAATTATTGTAAGTTTGGCTCCTGTATTTCTTGGTATTTCATTGAACCAGGGATGGAGAGTTCTCTTGGCCTGGCCTGCACTGCCACCCTTGTGGGTCTTTGCAGAGAAGGACAGTGGGAGAAGCAGATCTTGGACAGTGTCCCATTGCTAAAACATGTTAATGGCCTCTTTTAAATTGCAAAAGCAGAGATTCAAAGTGAGCTCACTTCCAGACATATCTTTGCAAAACATGGCTGGAAATGTGCTCATCTGCAACTATCAGATGGAGTCACTGGGAGGAGGGACACCCTGGGCAGGGTGAGATGATTCAAGATGGAAAGCTAAAACTTTATTATTCCCTAGAACAAAATTAAGTAGATTAGCTTGAAAATAGTCAAATGTTTAATGATAGCCTAGAGTAAAACTCTAATTTCTTGAATTACTTGGACACTGGCATTGCAGTTTTGGTCATCTCAGAATTAATGGGGGGAAAAGGCTATAACTTAGGTGTAAACTTCTATATTTTCCCTGCCTTGGGAAATATAGTGAAAGTTATTGAACAAAATGTGATTTAAGTTTCACTGTGTATAAGTCTTAGATATTGCTGATGCAGATATTAAGCTGGCTGTTTTTTCTTTCTTTCTGTATTTTTTTTTAATTCCAGGATATATCCTAGGAATTTGATTGTGAGATGTATATGTGTTTGGTGGAGAATGTGTGGGAGACATTCCCCCAAACCAATAAAACAAAACAAAACAGAAAGCCCTCAAAACCTTGATTGATGAATGCAGTTTATGAGTTGAGTTCTATTTGATTGACATCTGACTCTAGATTACTCTTCCTATTTTCTGCTCCATTCATGATTCCTCTCTCTTGCATCAGCATGAACCCACTTTCATGAGTCATGTGCAACTCATGGCTCACAGAGACAGCCCCAGTGCTTCTGATGGTTCATAATCTGCATTTGATTAGATGTGTGTTCACGTGCCTTGTTGACCTAATTCTTACAGAAGCTGTCTACATTCAGCAGAGCAGGCCACAGCATCCCTGTTTTATAGATAAATAGAGTTTAAGGGTAAGTCGGTTTTCCAAGGTCACACCACTGAAAGGTACTAAATTGGGATTGAAGCCCAAGTATTTTTCACTAGGTTCAGAATTCTATCCACTCCTGGTATACAAAGTCCAAATATATTGTTATGTCCTAATTTGACATATTCCATTGAAATTCTATAACAACATTCATACTGGTGAGAACATAAGGGTGATTTCTTTACAAATAAACATGCAATGAGGATGTGCTGCTGTTCTTGTTAAACTGGAAGGATTCCCAAGGAGGAATCAAGGAGGCTTTTGAGTAAGTAGGCTAAATTGAAGTGTTGTCTAATGCTTGTCTCTTGTGTTTTCAACTCTACCTTTTCCTGCCTTCTGTGAAAGTTTTTTCTAGTCATCACATTTTCTTTGACTATACTTTACTTCCCAGCAACATTCAAACATGTTCCTTAATCTCACCCTCCCTCTTCTCCATTACCTTCTCAGCTAATCTCTCCCTTTTGGGGCCACCACCAATCCAAAGAACTATGTTAACTGTGTTTCTATTTTAATTTCTATAACTTAATTCTCAGTCTATGGCCTGATAGTTTTTAGATTACTTAGCACTAAAAATTATACCAATGAAAGTTCAATCACTTGTCATCTAAAATGGGAAAAATAGGAGAATGAAAGATGGGCTACTCATGATGACACCCTTATAGTATAAATGAGGACCTTCCCGGGCACACCAGTACCTATGGGAATCTTATAAATCAGCACCTCTCACACTCCTCACCTGGCTTGATTGCTTGGGAGCATTGCTCCCTTAAACCTTTTTTATAGTACGTTTTTTCACACTGCCTCTGTGGCAATGCACACTTTGGTTTTTCCATAAACTTCTGGTTGTTCTGTGTAATTACATGAGGGATCCCACTTTTTCCTATTGAAGTTGTGTGTTTTCCAGGGGTGATTCCAGTCTTCTCCTCAGCATCTATGAATGCCACTCCTTCCATGGTTTCAGTTATCATCTAACGATGCAGACTCACAACATCCACAACAGAGGCTCCTGCTTCTCCTTTGATACTCAGGTCCCTCTATCCTACTGTGCGCAAGACCTCTACTTTTGGCTGTCCCACAGATACCAGAAATCCAGCATGCCAAAATCTAAAATCACCGACCACCTTGCCTTTACTTCCTCGAAATTGCTGTGCTTGACTTTCAACTTCAGATTGGTCACACATGCTTTCTGATTCCTATCTTCTGTCCCCTTCTATTTTTCACCTATCTTGATTTGAGCCTGAATGTTATTTATTCCAAAGACTCCCCGGATTCCAATAAATTAGTTGTAAATGTTCCCCTTATGAAAACCCAGAAAACCACCCTGTACTTCCCTCAACATGGCTGTTACCAGGTTGAAATGCATTGGCACCTTGATGCCCTGCTCCCCCAGTGGACAGCAAGCAGCAAGGCAGTCAGGAGTCCTTTCTTGTGTGTGTGTGTGTGTGTCTGTCTGTCTGTCTGTCTGTCCATACCCGGGCCCTAACAGAGTCAATCACATATAATATGTGTATAATAAATTCATATGGCAGAATGTACAAATTATTGAATGAATAATAACATTTCAGTTGATCCCTGAAGAATAGGTAAGCTCTAATACTCTGCATTATGAAAGATCTTCCACATACAAAGATAGTATGTCACAATGTCACAGTACGTGGAGTTAGAAAGTTTGGGGACATCAATTAGAAGCTGTGAAGAATATACCTGGACAGGAATAGTAAGTAAACTAAATAACAGAATACACCTGGCATAGAGGAGCCAGACCGAAAGCTGGAGCAGTAATAGAGGTGAGAAAGGGTGCTTTTGATAAGAGTCTGGATATTACAGGGAACCTTGACAATCATGTAGATGGATTTTCTGACTACATCAATGAAATCAAATCAACAATGGTTTTATCCTGGCTGGTGACTGGACCCACTATTAGAGAAAAAAAGAAGAAAAAACAACAACAACAACAAAGTTTCCAATACTTAGCAAGTGTCTAGAAACTATCAGTGTGCTTTTCTTTCTTGTCAGCAAAAGACAATGATAGATTTTTGTTTTCCAGTATAGAATAAGATGTTAGCAATTAATGGACTGGTAGTATATATTATAGCTCAGGCATTTTAAAAGCTACTTTGTGAAAACATGGGGACAAATACTGTTCTTTAAAGTTTCTTTATTTGTGTAGCTCTCTCCCCAGAATATTGCACTAAACCCTAAATATTAGTTACAATTAAGGCAAGTCTGTTTCTATCAATTAGAAACATTCTGAGCACCTAACAACAAAGGTACATTCTGTTGAATTCATTGAGAATATTTCTAAAATATTCTCCTTTATAAAGTGTTTTTTATTAGAAAAGAAAAAAGAAATTATCAAAAAGTAGAAAAAAAAATAGTCCTCAGATTTGTTCTTAGAAGAAGTGTGTGACACACACCAGGCACCAATGGTCTTTAAAACAGTAGATGGAGGTGATGACCAGCATCAGGTTGTTAAAGGATCAATGAGGAAAGATTTGGACTTCTCTGAACACAGAGAAGCTGATCATCCAATGACTTCTTATCCTAATTCCCCATCCTAATCCCATCCTTTCCCAAATAGCAAAACTTCACTTCTGAGGAAGAGGGCAGAGGGCAGAGCAGACACATTATAATTCTCAGACATATTTCCTTGTTCATGAGTCTTTTGATCAGCATTTCTCAAAGTGTGTTATGGTTTGGACATGAGGAGTCCCCCAAAAGCTCATGTGTAAGAAAATGCAAGCAAATTTAGAGGTGAGATGATTGGGTTAGGAGAGCCTTAACCTAATCAGTGCATTCATCTCCTGACAGGGATTAACTGGGTGGTAACTATGGCTGGAGGAGGTGTGTCCCTGGGGATGTGCCTTTGGGGTTTATATTTTGGTGAGCAGAGGCTCATTGCTTCCTGGTTGCCATGTTCTGACCTGCTTTCTTCCACCACACCTTGTCACCATGATGTTCTGCCTTACCTTGGCCCAAAGCAAAGGAGTCAATGAGCTATAGACTGAGACCTCTGAAAATGTGAGTCCCAAATAAACTTTTCCTCTCTTTGTTGTTCTTGTCAGGTCTTGTGATCACAGCTACAAAAAAGCTGACTATGGCAGGGCTATATCCAATGTTGATGATCATCCAATGTGGATGATCCACATTATATTTTATAAAAAGTAAATAGATAAGAACAATAAATGCAAGCCTGGGTCACATAATGTAGGGCTGAACATCACTCTGTAAATTTTTGTTTCTGTCTGTTGCGCCCCCTTGCCCGCAAGGAAGACGCAACACTCAGGAATCTTCTTTCAGTAGTTTATTTCAGGCCCTTGATAGTTCTTCTTCTCCCTCTCGGATGCCCCTCCCAGCCTTAATAAAGCATCTCAAGCCCCAATGCAAAGCAGCCACGTGGAGCTTTCTCATAGGGTGATGAAAAGTCATGCGCCAACTCTCCCAAATAAGGAGTTGTTTGTCACAGACCACAGCGGAGCCAGCGCCATCTTGTAATGGCGACCATAATTTGCATAAACGGCAGAAGCGGCTCACCACATCTGTCATTCTGTCATGTGTGTATGTGTGGGGAGGGGGGCAGGTCTCACTGAGTCATATGTGCAATACAATGTCAAATACATTTCTCCCATTCATGCAGGAGCAAAAATGTTTGAAAGATCCTGCCCTTCCCCAGCCAGCTCCCCTGTTCTGTTCTGCATTCAGCAGAGTGTGTTATTACCAGAAATTTCCACTTCTCATATCTCCTTCAACATAAGAGATGAACACAGTCTCTCTTCATAGATTGTATGTTTGTGTGTGTTGAAAAACTAACAGAAACAAGTGTTCTATTTATCCTTCTTTCATCATAATTCAATAATATTCAGGCTCTGGCTGAAAAATATACACAATGGGCCAATCCTTGGTCTCCATGCATGACCTAAACCTGCATTACAGACTTGGTTGTTAAAGAATTTTACCTTTAAGAACACTTTATCCCAATGGCCTTGGAGGCTGAGGCAGGAGGGTCACAAGTGCAAGGAGAACCTCAGCAATTTAGTGAGACTCTCAGCAACTTAGTGAGAGCCTGTGTAAAATAAAAAAATAATAATAATAAAAAAAAAAAAGAAAAACGGCTGGAGGTGTGGCTTAGTGGTTAAGTAATAACTCCTAGGTTAACTTTCTAGTACAAAAAAAAAAAGATTTTATACTTAAATGGAGCCTTACAACTGTATTTTTATTTATTGTCTGTCTATTCTCACCCTTGCTTCCTCTATTTTTATCTTTTGCCCCACTCTTACTAATCCTTGACATTCATTTCCAAAGAGTAATGGCTTTGAAGGTTGTATTGGTGTAGCTGCCCAAGCTTTCAAGGTCATAAGAAGAGAACTGTACAAATTGCTAATGGGAAAACCTTTTTAAATACTTAAGAAAGTGATGCCAACGTAGAAATTGCTTTAACAGTGGCCTCATGACCCAGAGTTCCAGTTTTTCTAATAACGGAGGATTCAGTAAACTTCGTTGTTAACAAAGAAGTTCAATCATTGTTGTTTGGTACCATAGCTCTGAGCTGAGCAGTCAGATGGTGTCTTTGCTCCACTGAACTTATCCTTTAAGAACGGAGGATTTGGTCATTCAGTAGCTCTGTGGAGATGACAGTGAACTGAGTACTGGCTGTCTCAGAACTGCCTCTTTACCAGACTAAAGTCCACTTTTTTTTGTACCCAGGATTGAACTCCAGGGAGCTAAACACTGAGCTACATACTCAGCCCTTTTAATTTATTTATTTTTTTCCTGAGACAGGATTTCACTAGTTGCTTAAGGCCTTGCTAATTCGCTGAGACAAGCTTTGGATTGTGCTCCTCCTGCCTCAGCCTCCTGAGTTGCTGGCATTACAGGTGTGCATCACTGTGCCCAGGCAAGGTCCACCTCTGTGAAGTGGTCCTGAGTCTGTCTGCAGTGATGAGAATCTAACTACCTGTGTTATGTCCCTCCCTCGCAGGAACTCTGGAGGGTGAGCCAACAAAGTGGAGGAAGCCACTCGATTCCTCAGACAGTGCCAGACACAACAAGGAACAGATCCATTCTTCGGGCCACCCATTTCAAGAGGTAAGACATATGGAAAATCATGGAAATAGTAAAAACAAGTGATCATGGAAGCTGGAGGGATTATAGGCCATGCATGGTGGATGATTGTGGCAGTCCATGAAACTTGGGTCCAAAGCCACAGCCACAGTTTGTGCTTTCACATTCTAATAATGACATACCTGTGCCATGCTTTTAGTTTGCACTTTGTAAATTATGTTTATGTGTTACTTTTTGGGGAGATTTGGGGTACTGGGGATTCAACTCAGGTGCACTCAGCCACAGAGCCACATCCCCATCCCTATTTTGTATTTTATGTAGAGACAGGGTCTCACTGAGCTGCTTAGCGCCTTGCTGTTGCTGAGGCTGGCTTTGAGCTCAATCCTCTTGCCTCAGCCATATGTTACTTTTGTCTGATCCTTTCAACGTCACTACGAGGTAGTACGGAACTGTTTAAAAGGCTTTATAGATAATAAAATAGGCAATCCAAGAGATTGAATAATTGCTCCAGTGTCACAAAGTCCCTTGACATTAGAACTGACACCCGAAGGGGGAGCTACATAATATCATGCAGCTTGCAGAATACCATGGGGTAGTCTTGGAGAGTGTATTCAGTGACCGGTTGATTAAATAATCAAGAAGAGAAGAGATGGACTAGAAAAGAGGGCAACTAAGTAATCAGTGACCTAGGGATGGGGAAGGCAGGTTGAAGAAGCAGCTCAGAATGTGTAAGAGAGTAAGTAAAATGACAAATGGCCCTGGTGCTGGAAGGACTGGAGAGAAGGAACGCCAGGTTAGCATCACTCTCAGTCAATAAGATGCTTCCATTATGCATTGTCTGTTTGCATTTCCCTATACTTTCCATAGCAGCCTAGTAACTTTCAAATCAGTCAGGTTCTCCCAAAGAACTGTCACCATCCCCTGTGTTTCTTGAGACTACAATACTAGCACTTCAGCCAACTCAACCCTGATGAGCCAAAACTTCAGTCCTTTGCTGGGTCCTGCTCCTGCCATTGAGAATCTATCATGCTAAAAACAAAACAAAGCGACAACCACTCAGGACCCCAAAGCAAGGAAGCTACCTGCTGGTGATCTGGATCATTGTGCTTGAGTTCTCCCGCAAGGTGTCCTATTTGCCATCCAAGAGGAGGAGGTGAATTATCAACAAAAAAAACACACACTCCTCAAAACTGTGGCTAAGAAATAACAGCTGATGTGCATTATTTCTAAATAGATTAGAAGCAAAGCTGCTAATCTATTAGGGTGGATGGTGTGGAAGGAGCCGGCTGGCTCCTCATGTGTGTGTGCATAATTTTAGACCTGTAAACTATCTTGAGCTCAATGTATGGGTTGCTTAGAGAAAAATATACAATTTCCCTTAGCAATTACAACACGGAATAGGGAGAAAAATGAATGATTGTTGAAATAATTATACAAAGCACTACTAGAAATGAAGTCCATGTTAACCTAGGGAGAGGTCTGTAGACCTGCTGTCTTGAAGGAGAAGGAAACTGAAATCATAGATGTTTTTCATTTTCTTGTGGGCAGTACACAGAGCAAAAAGTGATCTATTAGAATGTAGAACCCTGCATTTTAATTCCCCATTTACCCAGCTGATCATCTATTAATTAGTTTACTCATTTAAGCAATACTCATTGAGTGCCAGGTACATGCAGGTGCATTAGGAGGAATAAGAGCAGTCTTCTAGTGGGAAAGATAGTTAATAAGTGATATGGCATGTGACCATGATAAATGCTACTGAAAAATGAAGCAGAATAAGGACATGACCAATCACGTCTGGAGAACACTCTTTAGTTTGACCAGAATTTTGTGGAAGGCAGAAGACTGAGATGACCCCAAGATCCCCTCCCCTGTGTAGACACCCTGTGCAACACCCTCTCCTGGGTGTTAATGGGACTTAGGCATATAATGAGATTTCATATATGAGATCATATTAAATTGTAAGGTAAAATGGATTTTGCAGGTATAATCAAGACCTTTGATCTATTGACTTTCAGTAAATTAAAATGCAGATTTTCCTGGGTGAACTGGACCTAATTTGGTGGGGCCCTTAAAGGAGAGATTGGAAGCAGGAGAGACACTCTCTTCCCTGATGGCTAAGAAGAAAGTTAGGAGCCATGTTGTGAACCATCCATGGAGGCCATATAACAAGGAGCTGAACATGGTCCTGATGGGAGACCTATTTAACTTCCAGTAAAAACCTGGGGTATGGTCCTACAACTACTAGGAGCCCAGTTCTTCCAACAACTGGTATGTCCTTGGAAGAGGGCATCAAGTTCCAGATGACACTGAAGTCAGGCAGGACTTTGGTTTTAGTCCTATAAGACCCTGAGGACAGCCTGGTGTGGTGGTGCGCCTATAATACCAGTGACTCTGTAGGCTGGGGTAGGAGAATTCCAAGTTCAGGCCATCCTCAACAACTAAGTAGACCCTGCGTCAAAATAAATAAACAAACATAAAAATGGCTGGGAATGGCTCAGTGGTAGAGCACCCTTGGGTTCCATACCCAGTATCAAAACAAAATAAAACACACAAACAATAACAAAATCCAGCTATGCTGTGCCTGGAGTTTGAACTTACAGAAACTGTGAGATTATAAAAGTTGTATTGTTAACTAAGCAATAGAAAACTAGTACAGAATTACTTCAGGAGTTACTGATTTTGTCTTCTTCAAAGGCAAGCCATCCAAACAGCTTGCCAATACTCCTCACCAAATCTCAGAATGTCAAACCTGCCAGAAATTCACTTTCCAGGGAAAAAAAAACCAAGAGTTAGAGCAACCAGAGACCTTCATGGTATCAGTCAGGATGACGGCTTCCTTTAGCACATCGTCTTCCCCTTGCTACCCTACTGACCACTTTTGGGGGGACTGAATTGGTCACCAAGCACACAGTACAAGAATGTCCCAGAGACAATCCTGACTTCAAGAGAGAGAGTTGGCTCCCCTCCCTCAAAGCTCCTTAGTGTAATGATGTTTTATTGCTCTTTATGACAGCCCATTACCCCCAAACGAAGGGAGGACAGCAGAAAATGAATATTTTATTGGCTCCCATACAGTGGGCATGGCCTGAAGTAAAAATAAATGTTCTATGACATTCATCTTTATAAAATGCCTTCTCCCTAACCATAAAAGGGATCCAATGATCTATCTTTTTACACATCTCTCAGCAGTAATGATAGTAAATAATTGTGGTCATAGTCTCAGCTGGTCTGCCTGCTGGGAAAAGTTATGTCCAGGTAGTAAGAATTTTTTTTTTTTTTTTTTTTAACACAGAGGACTATCATAAATGTGCTGGTTGGGGATCTTCTTCTCTTCAATATTGATGGTAGATTTTTCTCGATCAGATGAAGATTGACATTTACTATATGATTATCCAGGATTTTCTGTAGAATCATGACTTCCAGTGTATTGATATTTCAGAAAAAAATATAAAATTAACAAATATCCCAAACACTCAATTCCCTTTTGCTGCAAATGGGACTGAGGACTTGCTATGGCTATGAGAAGATTCTCAAGGAGGGTAAACAAATAAAGAAACCAGAGGAAAGAGTAAAGTCAAGGGAGAAAAAATAATATCCCAAAAGTTTCATTCATGTTACAGGATGGGTTAATAGTTCAACTGGGGCAGATTTTGATGGTTATATCTGGTTTAATCATTGAAATGTCCTATACATTGTATTAAATTCTGCTTATTTATCTTGTAGTTTTAGATGGAAGTTATCAATTACTTTATTAATTTCTTTGCATCATTAAAAATGACACACTATTCCTTCTTTGTTAAAACATCCCCTTCTGCCGTATTCTTTTTCTCTTCATGTTGTCAGTTTTCATCTAGCATTTTAGCTATTCAATCTCATTTTATTCTTCCAGCATTTTCTCCTCTTATCAAGCATTTCATTTTGAAATTTCTTAGGATTTGTCTTCAAACATATTCACTCCTCACTCCACATCACATGCATGCCTATCACTTCAATTACCAGTTACATTCAGAATGTTGTGGCAATATAGCTACTGTATTACTAGACACATCATGATTTCAAGGTGTCTTAGTCAGTTCGAGCTGCTATAACAAAATTTCTGCAGACTGGGTAGCTTATAAACAACAGACACATATTGCTCATAGTTCTGGAGGCTGGAAATCTGAGCGCAGGATGTTAGTGTGTTTGGAGTTCTAGTAAGGACCCTCTTCTAGGCTACAGATGGATGACTTCTCATAATATCTTCCAATGGTAGGAAGAAGGTAAGAGAGCTGACTGGTATCCCTTTCATAATGCACTAATTCCTTCCATCTTGGTCCACTCTCATGACCTACTCACCTCCCAAAATCCCCTCCTCCTAATATCATCACATTGGGGGTTAGGATTTCAGTATGTAAATTTGGAGAGACACAGACACACATTCCATAGAACCAGGCAGAAGGAAAGGAGAAGACCCATAGTGTGGGCACAAGAGTGCACATTGGCTAGGAGAGGGAAGACCGTTCTTGAAGTTCCTACCAAAGTTCTTTTGGGTGTCTTGCAGGAGCAGGCTGAGCCATGGGACCAACCTGATGTGTTACGGATATTAAGGAGTGAGATTTTAGTTGAGTATATTGTATCTTTAAACAAAATCAGAGTTTTGTTGGCAGTGACAATGAGGATAATGAATTATGGGTAGGCAATGACTCCCAAGTCTTTATCTTTAGTCTTGATCAAAATTTGAAAATCTAAATTGATGTATAAAGTGTCTTAACATTTTCAATCAGATATCTTTGAACATTTCAAAGAGTCTAAAGTAATATTCCTCACTCATTTTTTTTGTGTCTTCATTTTTCTATTGTCAGGAAATGATTCTGTTAATTATCTGATCAAAGTCAAAACCTTTACGTGATGTTTACTTCTTCCTCTCTCATCATTTCCCTCTACACAAAAATTACCATGTCCCATCACATCTTGAATTTACTTCATTCTAACCTTTCTACCCAAGTCTAAGCTACCATCCATCCTTCCTTGCCTGGAATAATGTAATAGCTTCCTAACAAGTCTGTTTCATCAAATTTCACCTATTATCAATATATTCTTTTTAAATTTTTACTTCCAGTAATTTTTAAAAAATGAATTTTAACCTCCTCTGGTTAAAGTAAATTAATGTTCTTTTACCCTTTGATCAACATCTCCCTTTTTCCCATCCACTCCCTGGTGATGGATTTGTTAATTAGCCCAATTTAATCATTCCATATTATAAAAATGTGTCAAAACATCATGTTCTACCCCACAGAGATATATATATATATATATATATATATATATATATATATATATATATATATATAT
>NW_026000005.1:44362246-44364944 GCF_001458135.2 Marmota marmota marmota | reverse complement strand
ATATAATTTTTCAGTTCAAAATGAAAATTAAGCAAAAAACAAACAAACAACAACAAAAGAAACAAAATAAATAAAACACCATATGTAAGGTTCTTGCTTAGCATCTGGACAGCCATCTTAAGTGACAGCCGCCATTTTAAGAAAAATTTTGTTTTCCCTCCCAAGGGCATTTCTGAGAAAGGCTCACCACTCCCACATACCAACCCTTAGGACCCACCTCACTCTAATTCCTGAGCTTGCCCCATAAAAGTCCTGAAACCCCAAGCCCGTTTTGCCTCTCTCCATCTATGGAGAGATGGCCTTTATTTGTCATCTCTTCATGGTCTCCATCTTTCTTTTCTCGCTCTCACTCTCCCGTCTCCCTGTTCCTCGCTTTCCTTTCACCGTAGTTTCCGATGTGCTTACTGTGGTCTAAAACCCCTGTCCTACTAGGCCCTTCCTCTCCTCTCCAAACTCCCACTACTCCTCTCTCCACTTGAAGCTCTGGGGGCTCCCCCAGTGTTTGAACATGGTATGCAGAAGTGCTTCATTAGTAAACTAATTCTTGTGAGACTAGTGTGAGAAATGAGCATATTCCTTTCTATAAACAATCACTGTAAATGCTGCTGTGGATGAGTTGGAACAGTCCCTTAAACTCATTTGTGACTTTCCTCTGAAGGGCAGCCTTTAGGGCAATGTGGAAGCAAGACCCAGCATCCTGTCATTCTAGTCCCCTGGCCTCAACCACGCCATGCTTACACCCACACATACTCATACCTTCAAAGCACTCGTGAGCAATGTAGATTTCGATGTCATTTTGTGGGGAGAAGCAGGAGAGGATTTACATTGACTACCACACAGGAAACTGCTTAACTGATACCTCTCAATGGGCCTTTGGGCATTGTGTCACCTGCCCCCCACGACTCAGTCCTTTTCTTCTTGGCCATGAGGCCACTTACCTGCTTTCCTTTCTTTCCTTCCTTGATGATTATGAGGCCAGTCTTACCCCACAATAAGCTGGTCAAGATGTCAACAGGCGTTCATTTATCCAAACCCACAGCTGGGCTTTCTGGGTTTGTAGATGTCACTCAAGGTTCTGCCTCAAATATCTAAGTTTCCATGGCTTGGACCCCAGCTGTTTGACATGTGGCTTCCTGGTAATGCACTGTATATATAGACTGAGTTGCCATTTGGTTCAACCAGGGTGGTGAGGGCTCTAGGCACAAATTATGTTGAAACCCCTTTGCAGTTTTGATTTGTTATCACATTGGAGGCTAGTTAAATGTTGTTCAGAAGTAGTAGGTCAATACTGTAACCAATGTTTCTAAATTAAAATTCCTTACTGAGTTTCATAGTGTAATAAATCAAATACTAATTAATAGTGGAAAGCTAAAAGAAGAGTAATCACTTTGTGACAATAAAATAGGTCATGGATTTTGTGAGTTGGGTAATATTCTGTTCAGTAGAATTCATTTTTAAGCTATTTAAAAGAATTGTTAAATTTCCAATTGTTTTTATTTTAGAGAAGAGAAATGAGATTTAAAATGTTATTTGCAGTTTAGCTTTATAACCCAGATCAAGTTAATAAATCATTTCTTCTAGATGATATGGAGCATCAGATAAGTGCTGGTATCAAGCTCAGGTGAAGAATGAAGACACTTCACTGGCAATAAATCTGAAATCTAAGAGATGGAGGAGGGTTGATTAAAAAAAAACCCTGTAGAGATAGAGAAATAAAGGATTCAATTATAGATTATAGTGTGCTATCAAAGGTATTTTAATGCAACTTTTAGAGAAAAGAAATTAAATTAAATAAAGAAATCATAAAATATCAATGTTGAAATTAATGAAGTTTTTAAATACTAAGAGCAACTATTCTGATGATTTAGTTTGTGCTGAAGGAGGTACAGGAATTCATGATTATAAATCTCTAAGGCTTGAGCAGAGGTACTATTTGTAGTCCAGGTAGAACATATCTATTGATCATGCTTTGGGATTCAGATCGTCTCAGAGGATTATAGGTTATCAGATCTTCTAAAATTCATTTTAATATATTTCTCTGGAGTTAAATTTCATTCAGGAACTTATGACAAATAACATGCCATTTTAAATTTTATCCCTAAGTTATTTGCATTATTTATATTTCCACACACCTATCTATTCTCAACAAAAACTCTTCATATGCAGCTAAAAGATGATACTTTCTCATGCTTTTCTACCCACGCATAAGATGAGCAAGATTGAGTTCCCAACCCAAAATATAAACCCTTGCAGGATAACCCATAAGTATTCATCTAGATGATTAGATTGATGGCCTATTTTCCTCATTGACTATTTGATTTTCCCCTACAACACACATTTTTTCCATTAGTAAATATTTTTTAGTAATAAAAAAGTAAATATTTTTAATTCCTTGAAAATATACCCATGCAGAGCCGCCCCCTCCCCCTGCGCCGGCAAGGTAGAGGGAACTGTGACCATCCACAGAGCAGGCCCAGCGGCCTGCTGAGGGGCAGAGCCGCCCCCCAACCCCCGCGCCTGCCAGGTAGGCGGAACGGTGACCACCGACAGAAAAGGCCCAGTGGCCCGCGGAGGGGCAGAGATTCCAATCACTCCTGCAAGGTAGGCGGGCCTGCGACCCACCGGCAGAAGAGGAGCAGCAGCCTGCTGAGAGGCAGTGTCCACCCCTCCCCCAGTGCGCAGTCCGCTCGACTGTGAC
>NW_026000005.1:44297048-44359692 GCF_001458135.2 Marmota marmota marmota | reverse complement strand
GGAAGGAATAATGGGAAGTATAGGAGAAAGAATCTACCAAATTATGCTAGGCACAATGTATGAATATACACAAGGAACTCTGTTTTATATATAATTGTAATGCAATAATTAAAATGATGATGATTATGATGATGGTATGACAATGATGATAAAAAGGAGATCAGTAGAGTAGAGCTGGCAGATCAGGGAAAAGGAGAAGGGAGGGAAATGGAAAGGTACTGAAGAATAGATCATCAAATTTTGTTATGTGCATATGTGAGGATAGCATAACAAATACCACTACTGTGAATAATTAATAAAGTACAAACTACAAACACTTTTTAAAAAGGGCAATATAAATGGTTATCAGGTATATGAAAAAAATACTCATGAAATCTGTATGTAGGGGAGATATCATCTGTCCTTCCATAATGATTTCAGCACAATTCACAATAGCAAGACTGTGGAACCAACCTAGATGCCCTTCAATAGATGAATGGATAAAAAAAATGTGTCATTTATACACAATGGAGTATTACTCTGCATTAAAAAATGACAAAATCATAGAATTTACAGGGAAATGGATGGCATTAGAGCAGATTATGCTAAGTGAAGCTAGCCAATCCCTAAAAAACAAATGCCAAATGTCTTCTTTGATATAAGGAGAGTAGCTAAGAACAGAGTAGGGTCAAAGAGCATGAGAAGAAGATTAACATTAAATAGGGATGAGAGATGGGAGGGAAAGGGAGAGAGAAGGGAAATTGCATGGAAATGGAAGGAGACCCTCAGAGTTATACAAAAGTAGATACATGAGGAAGTGAGGGGAAAGGGAAAAATAATACAAGGGGGACAAATGAATGTCAGTAGAGGGGGCAGAGAGAGAAGAGGCGAGGGGAGGGAAGGGGAGGGGGGATAGTAGAGGATAAGAAAGGCAGCAGAACACAACAGACACTAGTATGGCAATATGTAAATCAATGGATGTGTAACTGATGTGATTCTGCAATCTGTATTTGGGGTAAAAATGGGAGCTCATAACCCACTTGAATCAAAGTGTGAAATATGATATATCAAGAATTATGTAATGTTTTGAACAGCCAACAATAAAAAATTAAAAAAAAATAAAAAAAAAAATAAAAAAAGAAAATATACCCATGCAACCATTTCCTGCATCCTCTGACACCATAAGCCTCCTCACCTCTTGATTATTGCCGTAGTCTTCTACTGGGGCTCCTCCTCCCTGCCCCCAGGCCCCTGAGCAGCAAAGAGATCCTGTTAAAAATGGAAAGCCGAGCTGGGGATGTGGCTCAAGTGGTAGTACGCTCGCCTGGCATGCATGGGGGTGCTGGGTGCACTCGCCTGGCATGCATGGGGCGCTGGGATCGATCCTCAGCACCACATAAAAAACTAAAAATAAATATTAAAAAAAATTCTCTCTCTCTTTAAAAAAAAACTGGAGTGTTAAAAAGAAAAAGAAAAAGAAAAAGAAAGCGGGTCATGTCACTCCTCTGCTTGAATTGTATTCCTCCCTGTGTTAGTCCCCATCACTGCCTGATCTACTGGGCTCTGTCCCTACCACTACCCCACGTTTAGAGTTTCCAGACTTACTGGACTCCTGTGTTTGTTGAGGTGCTCTGAGAAACAGATACCAAGATGGGGTGAGAAGGGCAGGCGATATGTTGGGAGGAGCTGTCAAAAGATAAACATGGCCAGACACTAGATCAGATGGTGGACGGATTTCGTTCAGTAACTACTGACAGCAGGGAAAGAGCTGAGCTGCTGCATCCTAATTTGTGCAGAGGTGGTTTGGGCATTTTAAAGGGAGAAAGACGGCCAGTAGAGTCAGAGAAGTGAAAAATTATCAAGGGCTGGTCATTTGAATGCAGTGAGGCCAGCTGTGTTTGCTGGCTGACAGTGAGGTAAGCTAAGATTCTATCCTCCCACTGAGACCCACGACAGAGGCCCTATTTTTCCTGGTGATTCCATTTCAAAGGAATGGCTCTCAGGTCCTTGGAAGAGACACTTATGAACTCCAAGAGATGCATATTCACCACTCAGGGCTTTCTGGTAAAGGCTCTAAGAAAGGAAGCCAAAGGCCTAGCATGAGGTGTCAGGCACATCAAGAGTGAATTTTCTGGTGTGCAGTGTTAAGCTTTCTCATTTCAGTGGGGTCTGGGGTCTTCCTGGGAACCCACCTAGTAGCCTTGCAGTGTAGGCACTTGGATGGGGTTTTTAGGTGCTGAGGGGTCCCCAGTTATCACAGTGCCTGTGAGCTGAGGGAGAAAGCAGAGTTAGTAGTCAGAGCCTTCAGAAGGTGACAAAGGTCTGGTACCCGTGAAAGGAAGTAGGGAAGGAGGGAGAATTAGGTTAGAAGGGTCTCAGCCTCCCAGTCATTCTAACAGAGTGTGGGCCAGTCTGAGGAGATGCCCTCTAAGTCATCCATTAGAGGAGTCCCGCAGGCCACAAGAAAGGGACTATATCATCGTCCACACAATTACTGCCTGGGAGAAGCCCATGGGAACCATGAACATGGTGCTGGATTCAGAGAGATGCAGGCCGCCCTGTAGCCAATTGCTGCTTGCACAGCAGGGAATCCAGGTAATGAATATTCATGAGCACCTCATCCTCCTCACTGTCACCCCTCTGCCCTTGATGCTTCCTCTGCCTGGAATATTCTTGCACTGATACCCATAGGCTCTTTTCCATCGGTGGTGTCTCAGGCTGCATCCAAAATCCCCATCCCAGGGAAGCTTCCGTCCGTACTCACCCTCAATCAGATGTTACCCCACCAACATTTTGTATCTTGTTTCTCTGATGATTTTTTTCTCCTTTACAATAATTGCCAATTAGAATATCTTATATTATATCATTTATTGTCTGTCTCCACCCAACCCCCACTATATTCCTAGCACCTAGAATGGTCCTGGAGACATCGTAGGCACTTAATGAAGGCAATGCGACTGTGGACTCCACCTCACAACCCTCTCGTCTTCCTCCTGCAGCTTGGTAAAAGTCAAGTGCCATCTTCTCATAGAGCTCAGACAGTGTTGGATCAAGCATTATTTACAGACCAAAAGCTTTCAGCTGAGTACAAGATGAATTTTACTTTTTTAATCTTTAAAAATGTCTCACCAATAGAGTAAACGTTGACTTTCCACTCAGTGAACTAAATTTTGGGTGATTTGTAGAGTTGAGATCCTCTTGAAAAGCCACCTAAAAATGTAAAACCTTCTTCTACTAAGGATTTTATTCTAGGATTTGTTGTCTTCTGATACAAGGGGATGAGGGAGTTGGAGCCAGGATGTGGTAGGTAATTTCAGAATGTGCACTCAGTTTTATATATATTTATACATTTAAGTTTGCTAGTTTTTCACAGCCCAATTTAGTAGGTTATTAAATAAAAACCTGACTCTATCAATTATATCCCTTGTTGCTAACTACTTTAGGGTTTGTACCCAATGTTGACTTTCAGCATTAGGGTAAAAATTTCTGTACCAGTTAGGATTTGAAGGATACTTGCATAATAGACTTGTCATAATAATGGATGAAAATAAAAAATGATCTCTGCCAGACCAATGAAGATTAAACAATGACCTCTGGAAGGAATATTTCACTCTCAGATTTTATTTTCAACTTCCGAAGCTAAGCTGAACCAAGACAATAAAGCAAGCTTGACATGTATACTGCCAGTCTGTTTATGACTCCCAGTTTTATCACAATACAAATAGATAAATAATAGGAGCCTATAATGCTTGTCTCAGAAATAATAGTTAAACTGAAACTCAGTATGCAGGAAACAAAAGATGAATGGTCTTTCATAAACATGTTTTTATAACATAATCTGTTCGTATAAACAACTGGCAGCATTCTTTGGGGATTCTTATTAGCCAGGATTTTCAAAGCTACAATGAATGGATTGAGTTTCAGAACTATTTCCCAATTTTATGTTTGGTGGAAACATCTGTTAACTGTATGTAAATGAACAAGACATTCTGTTCTTTGAGAAACCAAACAAAGAACCCTCAAAGTAGGACAATTTAGTAAATAAGGAAATATAGCTTCTTCAAAGGAAGACAACAAATATCTAAGGAGAGATTTTATTTAAAGGTAGTACTTATTTTTTTTTCTCTTGAAAATTGCTCTATTTGGATCAAGTGAGGAATGGATATTTCCCTTTGATTCACAACCTGTCCAGAGCTTTTGGCTTTCTTTATTCCTGGTCTTCAGACGGGCTGAAGTTAGAAAACAGATTTGTCTCAAGAAAGAAGTGTGCACCAGACAGTGAGAAGAGACTAAGCAGTAAATCTAGCTCAGTTAATATTTCCACATGTCTGGCAAATGCCCTTGGAAGGCCAGGAGTCCAGACAGTTAGGAGCAGATGCCTCGGCATGGGCCTTCCTTGCATATCCTATTCAGTCTCTGCACCAGACTGATGTTGCTCATCTTGTACATACTAATTTTGCATGAGCTGAACTTGGCTAGAGGGCGAGGGAGTAGCCCTGGTGTGCTGTTAGCTAGAGACAGCATGAATAACGGTAGGAGTCAGCCGGATACAACCATGTGCAAAGGTGGAAAAGTCTCACCTTATGAAGAGCTTGCAAATGTGTTTTTGTAACTCAAAGGGAACTGTTTGTTTCCTTAAATTCTAGATCTTAGGGGGAAAAATTCTAAAAATTAATATCATCATGATGTTTAGGAGTTTTAATCTCTATTCATTACACTTAAATATCTCAATTGTGCTTTAATATTTAGTACATGAAGTCTTCTGTGTTATGTGAATATAACTGCTGTTTATATACAAGAAATATAACACTTGTAGTTCGTAAATATAATTCACACACTTTCTTCAACAAATATTATTGGATCTTAATGGATAGTCTTTCATTTCGTTTTCTTTTTCTTTCATTTAGGAAGACAGATTAGCTAGTTCTGTCTTAGAATAACATTTTATTCAGAGTTTCTTTAAAATAGGAGGTGATTCATCTTGTTGGTATCTTGTCAATATTTGAAATTTTGGGTGAAAACCTCTCACTGTTTTCAATATGCCTTTTCTGGTTTCTGGTTGATCTTCCCCTCAGCAGTAATTTTCTTTAGTGCCTACTATATGAAGAGCTCTGCTTTTGATTTTCTGTATTCATCTCATTTCTCCTAGATTTATATGAATGTTCATTTAGAGGTAATGAAAACTCCCTCAAAAATATTTTCTTTTGAATACTGATGAATTTAGAGGACCTCTACTTTTTTTTTTGTAGCTACATTCCAGTATATTTAAACTAAATTGGGGTCTTTCTGTTTATAGATTTTCATTTCCTATTCTGCTCTGAATCTCCTCTCTAAAGCAATTGTGTAAATGATTTTAAAACAATATAGGCATCATTGATGAAACCATCCAAGGAAAAGCAAGTGCACAAAGAAAATAGTGTATATACACCTCCATTTCCCAGAAAGAAAGAAAGAAAAAAAAAAGAAGTTCAGAATTGGTGTGTGTGTGTGTGTGTGTGTGTGTGTGTATGCCTCTGAGTGTAAGTTGGCTCAGAGTTTTTGCTCCAAATCTCTGCTGTGACCACTGAGTACCCAGAAGCATGAGGCATAAGAATTATTTGTCTGCCCTCCAGGAAACACCTGCTACTTCTGATTTCACAGCACTAACAACACCAGAACTGAAGGTGAGCCCATCTTGGCCTCAGCGGTCCTCTTCTGGTTAGCAATAATGCTGGGTTATCTGAGCCTGGCCCAAGGTCACTCTCATGGTTTCTTTTTCTAGAATTCATGGCCCTATCAATCACATACAGCCCAGTCTGGTACCTTGAATGTGAATCCAGACATGTTTACCAGAAATTAGCTTCCTGAATGTTCCCACTGTCATCCAGAGCTTCTGGAAGCTAATCTGGACAAGCTCTTGGGATCTGCACTCTACCCCCTAGATTTTATAAATGAGGAGACATTGATGCCATTCCATTTATGTATTATTTTCTTTTTACCCGTCAATTTTCTGCTGTACAACTCTATAGAACACAAACTCAGAGACCATTGATTTTTAGATCTTATGCGCATACCCCTCTTTTACCTAATTGATCTAATAGGTAAGATCTGTTGCTTTAACATCTTGATTTTATGACAGTTTTATCAATCTTACAGACAATTCTGATATATTTGGTATCCTAGCATACACTACTACAAGGTGTGTCTATACAGGAATAGAAATGAGAAAAAGATCAAACTCATCTTAGAAGCATACATGGGCTGGAAGTAATGGTAAATATTATTATTTCAATAACTTCATCCAAATTGGGGTAAGCCTTGAATGACAAGCTTAGGAGCCTCATTTTTTTTTCCTGGAGGGAAGGAGGATAACAGTACGAAAACAAAACTCTGGGGAGATTGACCTGACATCAGAGAGATGTCCTGCACCACAGACAAATCAGAAAAAATACCAGCTGATTTGAATCCTTGTCCAATATTCCATAACACAATTTTTGAGAAGTCATTTTTGTTGTTTTAGAGTCCTGCTCTCAAAATAAAAGAGTTCAAAACAAGATTTATTTCTCTTCTGAACCCAGCAACTACATTTTATTTCATCTTTGATAAAGTCATAATGTAATTAATCAAGCTCATGATTTCAATTATGTTGGAGTAAGTCTGTAAGTAAATGATGTGTTTGGAAGGAGGAGCAGAAGGAATCTTTTAAAAGTAGAGAAAAAAACATAAAAATCCATGTGCTGAAACAGTGGGTTGATGAGTTTGCCTTATGTAATAATTTTTGCATCCAAAATCACCACCTCTAGACTGGTTTGACTTTAGGGAAGTTTTGAAAGCAAAAACCAAGGCATTATTGTAGGAACAGTACCACTCACAATAACTTTTTCAGGGATGAATCATGGCAATTACAGGTCCCAGGAGTGTGCTGACTGAATCTGAGAAGCAGAAAGTAAATTTTCCCACTGATTGAAGATGCCATTTTGATGATAGTTGAGACCTCCTTACTTTTGTAATAATATTAATAGTTATTATTATTAATTTGTCATTTGCTATGAGCAGGTGTTTTGGAAACAAATACCACACTATGACCTTGCCCAAGGTACTTAAGATATTTAGTTTCTCATTTGCCAGAGGATAATGTAGAATTAAATATTTCTTATACTCTCCTAATGTTAATTCTAAATCATGGCACTTATTTTCATATACAACAAAAATGTAACCTTTGGATAAATAATTTGATCATTAATGTTGAATGCTCAGTCTGTATTCATCCAGTTAATAGATTCACTGAGAAATTGTTCTGTCTCTGATGTGGCTTCATTGCTTGAAAAACAAAGGTGTGATGAAGCCACCTGCCTTCCTCTAACATCAGTTGGTGGAGCTTTCTCTTTCCTGAGCTTTATTTTAATAGACATGGATCTAAGCCTCTTTTAGAGGATATATCTATGGTTTGTTTGTAGAAAGGTTCGATTTTAGAAAGGAACTTCTATGGGGTTTCCTCTTAAATGGGGTGGGAGTTATTTTCTCATGACTTCTTCAAAACATCCCAGAAGTTACTTGTAAGATTTATTTCATAAACAAAAAACTGAACAGTGACTCTTACATACATTGTGCTTTTCGAATTACTTTGTGCTAAATTGAAGGCCAAGATAAATCTACAGGTTTGGTCATTGGAACCCCTGTGCCCTTAAAACAATTCCCAGACTGCTAACAGAAAATGGAAGACACAAAAGCAAGTTTACCCTAAAGCTAATAATGTACAAGATGGGTCTCCCCTCATTTCACGAGGGTCCTTCAGAGACCCTGGGAAGGACTTTAACAATGTATTCTTATAGCTGTTTGCAAGTCACAAAAATAGTATTTTGATATTTAGTTCTGATGTGTTAAGACCACTGCCTCTTCTCTAACCCCCCATCACACCTCCCTTCCCTCTGTAAACACCTGAGCAGCCAAGGATATTTTTGAGATTTCTCTGAGGGTAAATTAATTCGGGAGTGGATATAGTTTGGGTTTGGTGCTGTGTGGTTATTATGATTCTCAGCTGTTTCTGGGGTAGAGTCAAATTATAATCACCTATTCCAAGTGCAGAAAAACAGTTCCAAAAGTTTTTCTATCACCCCCTGTGCCAACTTGCAGAGCATCAGGTTATAAATAACCAGGCCAAGGATTGTCCTGCAATATGAATATAGACAGTCCTACTGGCTCTGTGAGAAAGTTAATAGAGGAGGGGAAACAAATCTTGTTCACAGAGACTGAGGCTAATCTGTGCAAAATCCTTCCAGTCATCAATCTGAAGAATTTTAAGTTAAAGATTGGTTTCTTATGGACTCCTGGTCAAAACAGGAATTCTATTCAATAATGTTATGCATTCAATTTTATGTATGTTTGTGAAATCACATGCAATGGATTCATATGGGAGAAACTTAGTATGAGGTTTTCTCAAAGTCAACAATGCTCAATATTTCCATCACATGACCAATAACATGTGGTGAAGCTAAAAATCTTGTTCTCTTTGTTCTTTATAACAAGATGCAAATTTTCATCAATCATACTGGATGTGTTAATTTCCTAGGGCTGTCATAACAATGGGCCACCAACTGGGTGACTTAAAACAATGGGGATTGACTGTTTCATTGTTAATTCTAGAAGTCTGAAATCAAAGTGCTGGTGAAGCCATTCACCCTTGAGGCTTCAATGAGGGTCTTTCTTTGTCTTTGCCTTCAACTTCAGGTGACCCAACCCCAGCTGTGGCAGCACTGTGCTGGTCTCTGCCTCAGTCCTTGCTGAATCTTTATCCTATGTTCCAGTGATTTCACATGGACACGAGTCACATGGATCAGGGACTCACCCAACTCCAGTGTGACCTCATCTTAATTGCATCTATAACAACTCTATTTCCAAAATGAGATCATATTCTGAGATACTGGGGGGTTAGGATTTCAACACACTTTTGGAAGGGGATACAAAGGAAACACAAATAAACCCACAAACTGGGGGTGGGGGGAAGCTAACTTATTATCTCTTAGTTCTCTCCACAGAGAAAAATGTTGATAAATTCTTATCAGATGAAGAAGTGATCATAAATATTCAGCAAAAATATTGGTTTGGGGGTAAGGGGAGAAATAAGTATGGGGCACTTAATTAAGAAAGAAAAACATTTTCAAAGTTTTTTTTCTGATGCTTATGTAATTTAGTCTGTTTTAAGTTTGAAAGTTATTGTGATTTATTTTTTTTAAATGCACTTTTATATTATTTATTCACAAATGATTATGCTTCTCTTGTATAGAAATCTGCCACATCCAGAAATAGTTTGTGGTCCAGGTCAAGCAATGTTTGCAGGGTCACGTGACTGGTCTCTGTTTGCTGTGGGTTTGTCATGCCTCCATCATCCCAGGACATGGGAGGAGGTGCTGGATTCTGCCATGGTTTCCTGTTCTCAATGCTGCCATCTCTGGTGCCCATCTTACCCACAGTAGAAAGCCGAGATCTTACAGAGGCCCACAGGGCTGACTACCTCTCACTCCCATCCTTATCCCTGCTCCTCTCTTGGCTTCAAAAGGGAGGAGCATAGAAGAGGCTCAGTCAACTGTCATTGGCGATGGAGTCACAGATTTTGTTGTTGTTGATATTAACCCATAAATAAGAACCTTATCTTATGAAGGCCCGAAGTCAAAATGAGTTGATGTGTGAACACAGTGTTTTGCCTTCTGTGCTCACAACACTTTCAAAACTTTACTTGTGACATGAGAGATGTGGAAAAACAAATTGTTTTGTTTTCTATATTCTCATACTTCTGGTCACCACGATGTGTATATGTGTGGAGGGGTGGTTTCCCTCGCTGAGAAGTTCTCCATAGATTCCAACTGGGTGTCTTACAATTCAATTCCATTTTGTGGCTAGATTTAGCACAGATTCCCCAGGTTAAAGAGCTCAGTCCCAAAAAACTGCTCTTACTTCAGTCTCCCGGCTCCAGTCACAGGTCCTGGTTCCCAGTTTACTCACCACTATTCTCCCACTGAGCTTCAAATTGGAGTTTCCCACTTCCCTCTTTATGAGTTTGATGATTTGCTAGTGTGTCCCAAAGAAGCCAGAAAAATAGTTTACTTATCATTGTTAATATATTCCAAAGGATATTTTAAAGGATAAAAATGAACATCCAGATGAAGTCATATGTAGGGGGAGGTTCAGACAGGCTCTGAGTGCAGGAGTGTCTTTTCTGTAGACTGGGTGCTACCTTCCTGGTGCAGGGGTGTGTTCTTCACCACATGGGGGCTCCCTGAATCCTGCAGGGATTGTTATGGAGGCTTCACCAAGCAGGCCTGATGGATGACTAACTCTCCTTCCCAGAGATAGGTCCAAGTCTCTACTCATGGCTTGGTCTTTCTGCTGACCATCCTTCAAGAGTCCACTGACAATCATCATCCCATTACAACAAAAGTTGCTCCGACCATTCAGGAAATTGCAAGGAATTAGGAGCTCTGGGAAAAAAAACGAGCACAAAGATCAAAGTATGTTTCTTATTATAAATAATAACCACACAGGTATACATGATGCAATCTCATTCTTACAGTCACACCACCCATCCCTGTTCTTGGTTGTGATTCGGCTGCTCCTTTTGATAAGTTTTTTTTTTTTTTAGTAATTTTTATTGACATTTATTGTCTGTTTGTGTCTATGGGTGTGGGGTGGGTGCTCTTGAAGACATAGGCTATTTGTCTATTGAAGACAAAGGCTGAGCAGAAGAGGATCCTATCCTTTCCTGGGAGACAGGAGTTAATTACCAGAATGAATAATTGTCACTGTTTGACCTCCAGACAGGATTAGGGCTCCTCCATGCTGCTTACCCTCCCCAGGAGATCTCTTGTCTGAGATTTGTGGCTGAGCTGCTTTAGCAGACATAGTTGTAGCAAACAGCAGGTTCCTCTAGGTGTGGCCCCTTGTTATTATCCTATTGGCTTGAATCAGCATTAATTGCTTGGAAAATGAGGGTTCGATTTGCAGAGACACCTGCGGTGTTTATAATGCTCATCTTGGTAGCAAAGCAAGCTGTTTTCATCCATGGAGTCCAGAGAATAGTTATGCTCCTATGCACAGCCAGGTCTCGCCATCATTTATACTGCCAGGAAAGAGACATGGTGTCTAGTTCTGCAAACGCTTTTCATCTTGGTAGAAAGTCGTCCGTCTTCTAAGAAATGCAACATAAAGCTGCAATGGAAACTTGTTTATGATGAACATCCAGTCTCTTGTGATTATCTCAGTTTTGCTTTCCTGTTGATAGTTTTGTATCAGAAACATAGATCTTTAATGCCCGGGAAATGTCATAGATTTGGCTTTTATACATGTACTGTGGTTGAGTTACTTCATTTTTGCTTTCGGTGCTGATACAGTCTGTTTGTGTTAGGTTGTGGGTAGTGCATGTATATGTTTGTGATCACTTAGGATCCGATTTCAATTTTAAATTATCATTTTCTAGCATATCATGTTTGAGTGAGCCAGATTGAAATTGCACCATGATAGATCCGAAGCATACTAGAATTGATTGAGTTTTGGGAAAGAGGGTCTGCCCTGCTGAGGGGTGTAGGACCCAGATGTCAGTAGCCTACAGTCATCCATGAGAATGCAAGGAAGCTTTGCACGAATCCTAGGCACAGACAGGGTTAAACGAGTTTATTTTGATTATGCTCTATAATACTTGAAAGAAAAATATTCATCTCTCTTAAGAATTTCAGTAGCATAGAAGAGTTAATTTAAAAAAGACTTTTAGGAGCTGTCAAAAAGTGAAAACTTAGTTTTGTTATTGTTAAATTGTTAAATTGCTGTGCTCCCGGTCAATCTCTCCAGCCCAGGAAGTAAGTGACATGATCATCAGGACAAACCTCCTGATTTGGAGGTGGACAATGATCACCAGGTTTGTTAGGAACCAGATCTCACACAGCGTATTCATTTCTGTCTTCTGTGAGGAAATAAGTAAAATTGAGATCTGATGGGTGTGAGGGCAGATGCTTTAAAGACTTCCTAGAAATGGACACACTCAGCCAGTCTCAGTTGTCCAATAAAGTGAGAAAGAACTGGACATTCTTCGGTATAATCATGATCGCCACCAGTGTAAATAAGTACAGGAAAGGAAGCAGCTGAGAGCGCAGGTCAGGAGTTGTGAGACTGACAAGAAGACGGGTGAGAGCAGCTGTATGTCAACGGGAGCAGGCAGGAGAGAGTCTTCTAGTCCTCTCAGGTGCCGTGCCTTGCTTTCTAGGGAAGACTGGTTTCAAGAAATAAGTCACAAGAAGGGCCAAGGAGCTGAAGTGGGTTCCCAGACACGTATCTGTGCCCCTATCAGCCTTGCAAAGTTTTTGTGTAAACTCAGAAGAGCAGACACCTTAATAGTGTGGAAGCCCCCATTTTAGAAGCGTATGTCCCCTGTCTGGTAAAAGCCCAGGTTTGCACTGAAAAGATTGGGGTTTTGATCTTTTCTCTGTCACTTCTGGTTCTGAGATATTGAGTAAAATAATTCATTTCTCCAAACTGGAGACTGTGATACCACACCCCTTTGGGTCATTAGAAAGCTTAAATGGGAAAACCCATATCATTTATTTAGCATAGTGTTGGGCATAGTTAAGTGGTCAATACATGGTCACACAAACAACGAAAATCCAGAACTATATACACACAAAGATCTTTGTGTTTCATACACATATGTCACAGATATCTCAAAAGCATATAGTATCAACAAGCCAGTTCTGAAATACACAAAATTTTACATTCACTCATATTTTCCAAGACAATGTTCCAGGAAAATAGACTGTATTTGCAAAGTTACACTGATGTTCTTTGGATCTTTGCCTATATTCTACAGCAGATCCTAACAGCGATCCATAATTCTTTGAATGTTTATGTAGAAAAAGAATATCTCTACCTATAGGACACTCAGAGGAAACAGCATAAATGCACCCTATATTTCACACAGGCACAAGTACATTCTTTGCAAGCTATAGAATGTGCTATTTCAAAAACATTTTACTGGAAATGGTTCTCATTCCAAATATTTCAGATAACTAGCAATGATAATAAAAACATTCACTTTAGAGGAAAATGCCTCCATATGCTAAGTCCAATCACGTCAACATGACTGCATTGCTCTGCTGCTGAATTTTAAATGTGATAAAAGTTCAACATTGCAGTACACTTGAATGAAGGTAGAGAATGATAGTAAACTAAGTGTCCTGAGAAAAATGTCCTCCTTATCATCTTGTGACAACTGTCTCCTGTGACTTGACTGGCCCTAAGGAGTTCTTTTCAGAACTTCAAGACTTAGGTCATTGTTGGTAGACCATTCCTCATCCATTGGCCAAAGGGACCTTCAGAATAACAGCCACTATCATCCCCAAGCTGAGGGCCTTCCTGGAGACCTCTGCTCTCCAAATCTCCCCAGCATTAGAGAATATTATGGCTCTTAGAGTGGGATGGGACCTCTAGGCCACCTGCCTCAAAGCAAGAAAGACATGTTGACCCCATCTTAAAGCCTGATTGACTGGGACTCTAAGGAGACCCAGCAGCTAAGTGCAATGCACCATCCTGAAGCATGAAAAGGAAAGGGGGAAAAATTAAGGAAATCTGAAAAAGTATGGATGTTGAAATTATCAATATTGGCTCATTAACTGTGATAAATGTACCATACTATTGTAAGATCTTAACAATAGGGGAAATTATGTGTGGGGTGTATTGGAAGTCTCGGTACTATTATAAATCTGAAAATCTTCTAAAATAAAAAAGTTTAGTAAGAAAAAAAACACAATGGCTTAAACCATTACTCAGTTCTCTATTTTGAAGCGGAATGATAAAGCTAATGTTTTATTCTAATTGATTAATGTGACAAATGCTTAAAATATTATATAGGCAATTTCTTTGCTTTTGCAGTCGGTAATCTTTATCCCTGATGAAATTAATTCTGGTCAGAATGCCCATGGGATCAACTATGGACTTATCCCAGAATACAGTCTGTTCTCAGGCCCCTGACATCCATGGAAGTGTCTCATTAAAGATTCTCACACCTGACCAGCCACCATATGCCCAGAGGCACGAACCTCTCAGCTAGTTGTTCCTGGAGCGAGGGTCCTCATGGGAGTAGGAAATGCCCACGGAAGGCTCATTTGGACAGGCTTTTCCCTCAGATGAAAAGGAACACCTGAATAACAGTCTCAACTTTGGGTCCTATTCCCCAGTCTCAGTCTTCACACCATTTTCCTCCACGATAGAAGAAGCTGATAGATCTCCTGGGCCAGCTCTTTCACCCTACAACTAAGGAAACAGAGTTAAAGTGAGGAAATGGCCAGGCCCAGTTCACAGAGTAAGCCAGTCTCAGCATTGGAAGCAGAACAAAGAGGTCAGTACAGCTCCAACACTGGCAAGTAAGAACTCAGAGCTCAGGTTTTAAAGCAGAGATATCAAATCAATGATTGTGTAAAAGTACAGAATTGTTGGCTGTTTTGGCTTCCTTTATCATTCCAGTGTATTAGTCCACTTTCCCCACTACTGTAACAAAATACCTGAAGTTAGGTAATGTACAAGTAAATAGATTTATTTATCTCAGAGTTTTGGAGACAGTTGTCCAAATGACATGGCACCAACTCTCGTGATAAAACTCCTGGCTTCATTACATTATGGTGGGTGGTATTGTGGTAGGAACATGTGTGAGAACAATCACAGGGTGAGACAGGAAGCTTGAGAGCAAGGAGGGGCCAGTCTTGTTCTCTTCCAACAACTTGCTCTCAGGGGAATAACTGCTCACTCCACGAGACCAGAATTAATCATTTCAGAAGGCCATGTTCCTAAAGACCTAATTCACTCCTACCAGGCTCCAATATTGCAACATCAAGGACCAAGCTTCCAACACAGTGGCCTCCGGGGACACATGCAAATCATGTCCACACCACAGTATGCACTTAAACCAACGAATCACTTTTTGGGTTGACACACTAAATCACTGAGAGTTGGGATTAGCATTTCTTTAAGCTCACACTTATTTCTGAGAAAAATAATATGTAGTCATTGCTAATGTTTTAAAACTTATTTAACTTCCTGAAAATGATGCTATACATTTCTCTATAATCCCTGAGCTGAAAAAAGAAATTATAATCAAAAACCCTTTGAACTAAATGCTAATGTATATTGGGCACATTAAAATACATTTGTTACATATACTGTTTTAATAGAGTCGTTTTCATGAAACATCTTACATTGCTGCTTATTCTGATTGATTTATTAATGTCTCTACATGTAGCTAGCCCCCTTTACTCTACATTTACATTTCTCAATTACATGTCCAAGGAGAATACTCAATGGTTGAATGAACAAAGAAATACCTGCTAAGATAACATAAATATTATTTTTCTTAAATAGTGGTCTTTCTGATAGCTTCGATTAAAGTATACATAAATAATTAAGAAACTAGATGACTGCTATCAGAAATTACAAAGCATATTTAAAATTATTTGAAATAATGAAACAAAACAATTTTTCACTTCATGGTATTGTGATATAGTCCTCTGAGATTTCAACATGTTTTCTTAAGCTTAATACTTTGCATTTCCATAGTTGCTAACAAGATGTCAATTAACTTGCTCTAGATATTATATCTGTCATTTGGATAGCATCCTCAACAGCTTATTTTATTAATTTTGATATTTATAAGTCTTTGATTAAAAAATAGCAATACCAAAGTCACATGTGCTATTTTCTACAAAAATGTAACTTAAAAATTTTAAAACATATCTAGGTAGTAAATGTTCTTTTTTTCCAGAAAATTAGAAAATATAGATTAGGAGACAAAAATAACCTAAAATGTCATCAAAGATAACCATTGTCAATAATTTGTCAATAATTCGTCCTAATTTTAAACATACTCATCCAACTGTTACCGATTAAGTCATTAGGTTTTTTTTTTTCCTTTTTTTTTTTATTTTGAGCACAATTCTACTTACCAGAGATCTTAACTGCAAATAATTATATATAATGTAACTCTACTAGAAGGTTATTAGGAACCATTAAACATAGAAGCTGACTTTAAAATAATCAGGAACCAAAGGAAGTTGGTTAGCAGGAATTGCAGCAACGCATGTCACAGGAGCCCCCTGGAGGGAGGGTGCAGGGGACACCTCCACCACCACAGAGGCATCTGCTGCCACTAGAGAGGGCCTCCAGCACCACTGTGTCAGCTCTCACAGGACATCAGATACCACCAGACTGGACCATGAAAAGACCCAGTGAAGTTCTCCGAGGATATAACTGCTAATTCAGGATGTAAAGAATCTACCTTGAGGACCTCGAAATATCTCTAAGGCTAGACAGAAAATCATCAAATATAAAATAGCCAATAAGTGCAATGATGTTGAACAAAGGTAGGTCCAGTTGTGCAGCCTTCAGATCTTCACTGGATGGAAGAACTGGGCCATCCTACATTTTAAATGGGACAGGGACAATGTGGGCTAGGAGGGCAATAACCCTCTCTTGAAGGTTTTGAAAAATGGACTATAAAAAAGAAATCAAGTTATAGAAAAAAAAATAAAGCTCAGACCTCAAACTCAGTTGTGAGTCCTGATTCATAAATAACCTTGGTCAGCAGAACTAGTGCCTCTCTAGGGCCCTGAGATGATCTCAGCTTCCATGAAGACATTTAAAGAAATCAGATTTCAACTGTTAGCATTTTTGTGTGAAGGAGGATTCTGTGACATTTGGCATGCTAAGTATTTTTAACATTAGAGATAATTTCTTATGAGCGAGTAATCGAAATTTAAACTGTTTTGAGTAATTGACTTGGTTAAGATTTGAAGTAGAAATTGACTAGGAAATTGGATGTTACATTGAGATTAATCATCTTGAGAAAGAGAACCATTCTGATCCTGAGCCAAGAGAGAATTTTGTGGTGTGATATGACCAGAAGCCCCTTCTGGAGATGATCATTAACAAACATGATAAAACGCTTGAACAACTTTCTGATAGGCATTAATTAGTTTAGAAACCTCTGACCCTAACTGACTTTATATGCCTTGTGAAATGTCTCAGGAACCTTAATTGGCTTGCAAATGGCATCCTAATAAGAATTTTTTGAAGTCCAGTCTGACATGTTTATTTTACTACTTTCCCCCTGTAAAATGCCTTTAAAGAGGCAAACTCTTTGAATCACTCAGAATGGCTGTTCCCTTATGGCTAAACTTTGTTTGACCTCAGCTCTGAACTGACTCATCTGAGAAGGTACTTTAAAATAATATGTATGTTTAATTCATTAGATTGTAAAAGTTGCCATAGTATCTGAGACTCTTCTGTCACTCAGAAAATAGTACTCAAAACAATAATCATCAGTACTAAATTCATCCGTTCAGTAAAAACCGAATTTGAATTATCCATTCAAGTTCAAGGAATGTGATGGATCAGATTTATAAATGAGAACAAGTGGTTCCCAAGGCTTACAAAAAACATAAAACTTTACCAAGATATATTGATTTACAAATAGAATGATATGATTTATAATCTGAATTTAAAGTTAAGGATGAATAAATTCTCGGAGTTGGGAGTTTTAATAATAACTAGATAGACTTTTTTGAAAGTTTGGTTTCTGCATAATCTTTTCTGCACACAAAAGCCTCCTGAAGGGGCGTCAAAAATCCTCACATTGATCTCATCAAAACTTGCACAAGGAAGGTTCACTCAATGAACAGAGGAAGGGGGCTTGGATACTGAGAAGTCACAATAATAACCAAAGCCTTCGATGGGAATATGCCTATTTATTTGCTACCCCAAACTCATTCATTGTGAAATCTTTTACAAGTATTACCTTGAATGGAATCATGAAGCAAATCTTTTCTTAAAATTGGTACTTAAACTTTTCCTTTTCAAGTCGGGTCCTAAGAGCAGTTAACACAGCCATGGGTTTTTTTGTTTTGTTTTGTTTTTTGAACATTCACTCTTTCCCTTCTGAATGGAATGGAAATTAAAAAAAAAAAAAAAAAAAAAAAAAAAAAACTTTGAAAATGAACCAGGCACTGTGACAGACTTGTGCCCCAAATGAGAATGCTGCAAAGGCAGGGGACAGTTTTGCTTGCTTTTTCTCCCAGCCATCATGTTCCTAGAGTCTGCAGTGTGATAGATGCTTAATAAATACTTGTTAGGTGACTGACTAACACAAAAATGGACTATTAAAATGTCCACCTAATAGCAACCATCTTCCAACCTGCAGTTCTCAATTCTCACTTTTGCAGGTTTCATACACTATTTTTATTTCTGGGTCACTCCAGAAGCAAACAACACCTAAATTCACCTCTGGGATTTAGACTGGCTTCTAGGGTTGAATTACTTTTTTGACTCCAAAGGGAAAAACTGACTTCATCTAGTGATCAGGACAGAGCTGGAGAGGTTTTAAGCAAGGTTCAGCCACAGAGTCAGTGGCCAGTTTGGCATTTAGAGGGATTAGGTTGAGGGGTAGAGCAGAGGTTGGGGTAGAGTCCTGGGCTGGGAGCAAGAATCCGCAAGATCAAATCCAGACAAATGCAAGGGCTTTGGTTTGGGGTTACCTCAGGCCAGAAGGATTAGACAGAGGATGGAGAAAGAGCTGAGACTGGATGAGATCTTAAAACTTGGGACAGACAAATTTTATGACCCAAATGCATCTTTGGGGCAAAACAGTGGATGCTAGGTGTGAGCTGTTTGCTTTCTGCTCTGGGATTAGGCAAACCCCTTTCCTGGTAAGAGCATTTTCCATGGAGTGTGTGTGGCTTCATTCCAGGAGGGAAGCATCCATCCCTCTGTGGCTCAGTTTACTCCTAGGACCTTACTATTTTTTTGCTCAAGAACAAAGAGAAACAACTTCTGGTTTAAACAGAAGTGTAGCGTCTCAAGGTTATCAGTGTTTCTGCTAACTCAGTCTTAGACACAGCCACTTACTTTGTACTCTCTTTGAGTCACAGTGAACTCCCACACCCCTTGGCCCACTGGAAGGAGCTCTGTGTCCATGCAGCATTGTGTATACTGTATGCAAATGGGACATCAAATATCCATGAACATGCCCATTGACTGTTTCTCCTCTGACCACCTGTGTGCTCCATTATCCTATCAGACTTCAGTACAAAACACAAGTTCAAAGACAGAATTATTAAGAATTAGCAGCAAGCATTAAACCAAGCATAGGTCTTTCAGTGCAAACTGCACAGGCTGCGTACCCATGAAGCCACTCCTGTTGTTAGATTTGGAAGACAAATAGAAATCTTCTAGAAATAAGCCACAGCAATAAAGCTTGGCAGCTTGGGAAAGCAAGATTCCCAGAAAACCTGCATCATGCAGTACTTTTGAGCAGGGAGAAAAGTGCTAAAATCTTCAATAAGTAAAGGTGAGGAGGAAACACAGGCACTTCTTCAGTGGACATAAACATCTCTCTCTTTACTTACCATGCTAAGGGGAAACTAATCCTAGCACTTCATGGGCTAGTGCATTTTTAAGAGAAGCAACTTTCTTGGGTTCAAAGAAGCACAGATACAGGTACTTCAAAATATCATATATTGAAATAAATGATTTAATACAGAATGAAAGTGGTCTCTGGTGTAAGAAAAGTCTTTCAACACTTTTTATGCTTATTGAAGTCAGTTTTTCAGGTAATTTTGTGGCCAAAGGAACTCATGTTTCCTTAGAAATAATGTGATGGTAGTTGGGTGGGCAAGTTAATTTAAAATGAATAGAGACTTGGTGTGGTTTTAGAGTATAATGTTCGTAGTGCCATTTAGAGCAAAGCTTCGTGTGTGTGTGTGTGTGTGTGTGTGTGTCTTCGTGTGTGTGTGTCTTCGTGTGTGCGCGCGCGCACTTGTTTACAAGAAGTAAGTTCCCTATTTTAGGAACTGCTTATTTTACCCAAAAGGAGCATGTCTTCCTGAAGTCTTGTAATGGTGGAAATAGTGGGTAGGAGTTTCCTCTGATCCTAAAAACTGTGTTAGCACCTATGGGAAGCACACAGACACAGAGACATGATGGTATGGCTTGTTGACAACCTACCTTCACAAAAGAAAGGATTGTGGAAGAAAGATAAGAGTGTGTCTCTGGGGACTTTGCAAAATGTTGGGTGTGGATCCCTTTACTGTATATTCTAGGGTGAATTCCCTCTGCTTATGCGCCTCTCTCTGAGCAGAAACTTTAACTTTCTCATGCTGTTATTGAAATATAATTTAGAAGAACTCAGTTGTCCTATGCTATAGTTTGAATCTTGTTTGTTCACCCATGTGGCAGTGTTAAGAGGCACTGGCCCTTTAAGAGGTAACTAGGTCATTAAGAGGGATTAATCACCTCTGATGGGACTGGATTAGCTATCATGAGAGTGGGATGTTATCCAGCAGGTGCAGCCTTGCCTTTCACCTCTTTGCAAATGTTTCTCCATTATGAACTGAAGTAGCACAAGGCCCTCAGCAGAAACTGAGCCAGATGTTCTTGCAATTCTCATCCTCCAAAATCATGAGCCAAATGAACTTCTTTCCTTTATGGATTTCACAGTCTCAGGTATCCTGGTATAGCAGCAGAAAACACACTAAGACATCTCATGATTATTAAAGACGATGAAATATGATGGCTGCAGGAAAAACAGGGATATTTTTTAAACACCTTTTCGAACAACTGTATTTCCAACAGAACAAGACTATGAAATAAGAATAAGAATGTATCATTAAATCAGATGATGGATCTATCAATACTCAGGATACAAATGTTAATGACAGTGGGTAATATTTATTTTGAGTTTACTTACCATAGCAATGTAGGCGACGCAGTTTATCTGCACTAATTCATCGATCCTCATGTCATTCCCGTAATGGACATATTATTGCATACATCATTTTAAAATTGAATTTACAGTCACCAAAATGCAAAGGAACTAGATCAAGGGGATTATAAGTGGCGAAGTTAAGATCGAAACCCATGACCTGCTAAGGGAATCCTGTCTCAGCATTGTGCTATTATGCTCTTATTTCTGACATAGCTTCTAATGGTGGATGCTCAAAATTATTGATTCTTTTTTTGAACACTATGACAAAAGTTATTATTTTCCTTTTGAATTGAAATACCACTCAGAAGTGTTTGGCAAACATGTGTGTTCACTTAAAAATGAAATTCATTCATGTGTTATTAAGAACTATAAAACATGTTATCTCTACATAATGGAATTGAAAATATTTGACTACAGGGGGAATAGATAGAAAATGAGAGATTTAAAATACTAGTATATCAAATTGAACTAACACAACCCCTATTCTCCCACTTTAGTTCTTTCTGATAGACAAAGAAAAAAATGTGACAAAGCAATATTATTCTATTTTTATATCATCCAAAGAACAATGTAACTGAATTTATAAAATGCATATATCATTATAATTTTTTCATAGGCTTCCAAATACCATACAAATTCCATGCCTTTATAAAACATATGGTCAGCAGCAAGCAGAATGTTTGACACGTATGTAGAATATCTCTAAGAAATTGTTTATGGAGTCAGTAAATTAATTACTTATTACTAATTATAATGCATAATGGCTAGAAAGGGAAGTAATGAAACCCATATTAAATGATTTTATTATTTCTAGTGGAAAACTAGAAGGGAAATAAAAATAAATAAAAATATCACATTTATTTCAGTAAGAATTTGGAATAAACAAAGAATCATGTGAGCTGCTGACCACATAAAAGTGACTATTTGTAAGAATTAAGATTTAAAAATATAGAGACACAAGAGTACTTAACGAAATGGAAATGAGTTTCTCTGGGTTGTAATGGATAGTGTGGGAGTAGCTACTGAGATTGAGAGTGGCTTATACTAGAGTAAATATAATCTTGCAGCTGTGTACTCAGGAAAAATGGCTTTCTCACAACAAAAGCCATCCTTTATAATCACGGCAGTAAACTCTGGTGGAGAATAGGGTGCCCCACTGGAGGACCTTCTGGGCCAACTATAGTTATTCTCTCCTTGACGAAATTGAAAGGATTCACAGGCATAAAAAGTCCTGATGTTATCTGAATATTATAAATTAAAAATTGATCATCTTCTCTGTTACTTCTAAGTGGAAAAATGACGGTTAGTTTCCTCTTGCTGTTAAAATATATAATATTCTCATGTACAAATAATTTTCCAATTATTTAAAAAGGCTGCTTAAAGGTTGGTTTAATATTTGAAGTTAAGTTATACATTACTAGGATAATTTTTAAGGTTTTTACTACGTAGGGTAATTTTTAAGGTTTTCACTAGATGTAAGAGATATGCTTGAACATATATTAATATCATGTTTCAATACCCAAAATTCTTTTTTCATCAAGTAGATGTATTAATATATGGATCTCCAGCACATTACACATACATGCCGTTTCTCCTTTTTCTATTTTTGTGGTTTATAATCATCTTCACAAAAGTGACTCTTAGCAAACTAATTTTTGAGCATGTTAGAAAAAACTCTGGTTAGGAAAGTAGCCTACGTCTTTTATATGACATTTTAGGCTTTGCTGCACTCTTTGCCACCCTTCCTTACTGCCACCTCTACCTGTTTCTATTACAATCAACCACTTGAAAGTTTTCAGTTAGAAGCTTATCCATCCTTCCTCTTCACCACTCTCCCTCCTTCCTCAGTCATATGGAAAAACATTCCCTCAACTAAAAGCTTAGAATGATCTTAGTACACCCAGCTTCTGAGAACTTGGCTTCAAATTCTAGTATTTTTAGTTAAATTTAGTTAACACAAGATCTTACAGAATGGGAAAGTTTATTTTAAAATACTACTCAAAATGGCTATTAAAATTAAAAACAAAACAAAATAACAAAAAGTAACTAACTCCTCAGAAGAAGTAACCTATTTAAAACCAGAAGTATGATTTGAGAATGAAAAGTAATTGTAGTATCCTACAGGGGGACACAGAATTACAACCAATTCAGAATATTTTAAAATTAAGGAACGTATACCTTCAATCAAAATAAAATCTGGCAGGAGAGGAACTAAAACACCTTTGCAGATTCAAAAACAAAAGATTGTGTTGAAATGGGATTCTCAAATTCCACAACCAAGGGAGAAAGAATTTCTTGCGTGTCCAATCTGTGATGTATCCCAGAGTTATCCAAAAACACACAGCAAAATACAGAGCAAAATGTTGACCTGCACTACTACCAAGGGAAGGGGCTGAGGGAGGGATGGGTTTCCAGTGCTTCTCATGAAAGCTTAGTCCAACCCATATGCAGAATAAAGCTGCACTGTAAGCAGGAACAAGGGGGTAGATAGATATCTGAGATTCCTGCTGTCGTATTGCCTTCAAGAAAAGAAGAGTAGAGGTGAGGGCTCAGGGGTTAGTCAGAAGTCCAGTGGCAGCGTAAGCAGGGCGGGGCCAGGGCTTTGATTCTGTGCAGCAAGGGGAAGACAGTTTCCCTTGTCTTGATCGGAAGCTATGAAAACCCACCTTCCTTCCACCTCCACAGACTGAGTGTAAGCCGCTTTGCTCTCCTAGACAACACAAAGTTTGTACTTTTGCTAATCATTTTTATTTCTTCTATTTTCTTAGTAAAGAGATAAAAATAAAGATAAGTACCATCACCTAGTGGGATATGCGGGAGACCATAGAATATTATTACAGCAGAGCAGGGCCTCTGACTTAGCAGCTTGACATGAATCTCAACATTGTATTGAAACAACCTGTCATTTACCTCTGATAAAATATTAAAGATTGTTTTTTATACTTAAATGGTTTTATCATATTTTAATTCATGTTACGATTTGGATGTGAGGTGTCCACCAACAGTTCACACGTGAGATAATGCAAGAAGGTTCGGAGAAGAAATGATTGGGTTATGGGAGCTTTAACATAATCAGCGAATCAGTCACCTGATGGGATGAACCGAGTGGGAACTAAAGGCAAGTGGGGTGTGCCTGGAGGCGGCGGGCCATCAGGGGCCTGGATTTGGGGTACCTATTTGTATCTGGTGCATGGAGTCACTCGCTGGCTTCCTGCTCATCACGGGAGCTGCTTTCCTCTGCGCTAGGCTTTTCCGCTATGATGTTCTGCCTCACCTCAAACCCAGAGGAATGGAGCCAGCTCCCCATGGACAGCGACTTCTGAAACCGTGAGCCCCTGAATAAACTTTTCCTTCCTTAGAATTGTTCTAGTCATATCTTTTAGTCACAGCAGTGAAAAAGCTGACTAATAGAAAATCCACTTCAGTTACAGATTCCATAAAATATAGAGCATATTTTATTTAAAGTAATGAAAGTTGCCTAATGCTATATTCACAGCCATCCAAAATGTTTTTAAATGAAAGCGTTTATTTTTGTAGTATTCTTTGTAACACACAGCATGCCCTTCTCGTTAGATTTTGTAGCACTAAACTTACCTTCTGATTTATTGTCTTATCCCCGTGTGTGGGAAAAATAGGTAGCACAGAATGAGAACCCTTCAATGAGGATTTGTTGAATGAATGAAACACATAAAAGAGGAAAAGTATGGGAAAGCAATACATGTTGTTTACCGAATAATCTTTTATTGCTATAAAACTACTTTAGCTACTACTCTCCCCAAGTCACTGTGACATCTGTAAGGTTTCAGGAAAACCAAAACATACTGCATCAATGATTCATGGGAAAATGTAACATATCTCTTCCCTGCACTGTCAAATTTTATTTATTTATTTTTCATCTTCCTTTCATTCTCTCTGCACTCAATATTCTACAAAAAAAAAAAATCAGGAGTTTGCTTAGTAAATTTTTAATTTCAATGGAGAAGATAGTATTCTAACAAAGGAAATTTGTAAGGGGAAGTAATTTGGAAGGTAGACCCGCATTTGACATTCTCATGTCACCCAGCATATGTAGCTACTTTTTCAAAAAACTAAATAATCATCCCAGAAAAGAAAGCTTAATTAACATCTGAGGTGCAAGGTTCAATCACTAAACAACAGTTTTAATAAATTACAAATGTCTTTTTCTTCAGAAGTGCTTTGAAAATTTAAAAGCAATGGAATATACTCATTCAGAAGCACAATATTAATTCTTCTTTTGAACAACTTTTCTTCCTAATTGATCTACTAAGACCCTGGGACTCGCAACCTACTTACAATGCTTAATTAGTGTTTTAAATTCAGTTGGATCAGAATTAAGTTCTAGTTATGTCAAAGGAACTTGAAGTGAACCAAATCTCCCAACAGTACCATTGTACATGTGGACATCAACAGGAAGAAAGCAACTGTTGAAGGTGTACAATCACAACCAACAGGCATTGGGTGCAGTGTGGTCCTTAAAAGCAGAGAACATGAGCTCCACATTTACCCATCTTTCCCCTGAAGATATTTTCCAGCTTACTGCAGCAAAGCAGAGAATCAAGGTTGAAAACAGTAGTCTGGCTAGACTTCAGAGAAATAAGCTAGAGATGGGACCATCAGATTTGCAAGATATTGAGGGACAATGTCATGGAAGGGAGGGGACCAGAGCAGGGGGAATCCAGACATGTCTTCAGAGCAACTCCTTCCAAGTTAAGGACAGAGCAATTAAGAAATGCATTTGTTCATGGTAATTTCCAAGAAAGAAACTCAATGGAAAGCAGAATTTAGAAGGCTAAAGAGCTTACACAGATTTTAATAATGGAGTGATGCTGGAGAATGAAAAATGAAGTCCACTTGACCTGTGGTCCACGCAGTCCATATAGTCTGCTTGGGCTGCCCTCACAAATGCCAGGGACTGGAAGGTTTAAACATAGAAGCCTTTTTACTCAGTTCTGGGAGCTAGAATCCTGAGATGAGGGTGGCCACAGGCTGAGTTCTGGTGAGGGTTCTCTCCCTGACTCCCTGAGGGTTAGAAGGAGAATCCTTCGTTCATGTGTGTGGGTCTTCTGTGCCTCAGCTGATTAGGCAAAGCCCAGTGAGGGGGGCATCCTAGTGTAAGTACAAGGACACAGTGTTATGGAGCTAGGACCTTCTGAGAAACTGAGGCAGCACAAACAATCCCCCTCTTAAACCCTTAATTCTTGTGATTAAGTCAGAAAGACTTCAGACATGTTGCTCAGAGTTACAGGGATGAGTTTACTAAAGGATAGGGAAAAGGAAAAGGAGATACTCTCAAGGGAGAGGATGGGACCTCTCAGGGAGGAGAGGGACCATGTGCCATCTTCAGCTCTCCAGTTTTATTGGGGATCCCAGAGAAGGTTCCAGACAGTCCCACCCAGGTCCCCACCTCTCAACTTTTGACTGACAGCAAGATGACATCAAACTTTTCAAGTCCCCACTGTCCATGGCAACTTTAAGTCGCCTTGGCCCATGCTCACTGGTTCTAATTGGATTCTTAACCATATAGTCTCACAGATTGTATAAGATAAGGAACTACCCTTATCTCCCAGAGTTTCAGGATCTGGTCACAAAAGGGCTTCTCTTTCAGGGTACCCTGGGTTCCTCTTATTAACATTTTTTTGGACCTGAATTTCTCCTGCAGTGAACAGGTAGTTTCCTGAGGAATGTAACATATCCTACCCTATCCATCGAAGCCAGGCAAGGTTGCAAGTAAATTGCTTCTTGGAAAAAAAAAAAAAAAACATGTGGGGGTTAGCACAGTGGGCCCATTTAACGGAATTATCCTCTTAACCTCATGTTCCCACCATCCTCATCTGTCTGATCCCTAACAACAGGATACCCTGGACCACCATGCACCCTACCACAGCCACCTACAACTTTAAGCCAAAGCATTTTCTTACATAGAAGAAACAAGAAAAATCTCTTGAAAACACAACAAAATTGAAATGACAACAAACAATAAAATCTGAACATTCCTATATTCACATTGAATAGAATGGGAAATTAAAAGGGTTTTTTCACAAAGATCATTTCTGGACCAGATGGCATCACAGGCGAATTTTTTCAAATATTGAAGGAAGGAGTTACACAAGTGAGATACAAATTCTCTCAGAAAATGAAAAAGACACAAGGTTTCCTAGTTCACTTTTGAGGTTTTCATGACCTTGATGCTAAAATCTGAAAAGGACATTGAAAAAAATTACAGTCTAATATTTCTCGTGAATATAGGCAAAGTCCTAAACAAACATTAAATCAAATTCAATCCCATGAAGAAGGGATAATATATGATGATTAATTGGATTGATATCAGGACACCTGGCCAAGATAAGTTTAATAGTCAGAAATCAATGAATGTAGATGCCTTCCTTAACAATAAAGAAAAACACTGTATGGCTATTTCCATGGAGATTCAAGTTAAGCACCAGCAAACTGGAACTTCCTCAATCTCATAAGATCTACCCAGACCCTTCAGCTAACACCACATTCAATATGGAAATATGAGATTATTTTCCTTTGACCTTGAAGCTACATTGAAGATGCTCATCTCACCTCTATGTAGCATTGGCCTGGAGGCTCTGGGCACTGCAATAAAGAAAAAGAAATAACAAGTTTCATGTTTTAATAAGAATAAATAAAACAGTATATACCAATGACAATGAAAACATCACTATTATTTTTTAAATTTAAATTAAATGCACTCCAAATTGTAGGAGTTGCCTCTTATCTGCAGTTTCACTCTGTGGTGGTTTGTTGCCCGTGCTCAATTATGAATTTAAAAATACCGGAAATAAACAATTCATGAATTTTGAATAACTTTCATAATGTTATACTGTTATAATTGCTCCATTTTATTATTTGTTATTGTTGTTAATTTCTAGTTTATAAAATAAACTTTATTATAGGTACGTATAAGGAAAATAGTACATATAGGGTTCCATAGTATACAGTTTCAGGTGCCCACTTGGGGATCTCAGAACCTATGTCCCCTGGATAAGAAGGAACCACTGTGTGTGTAAGTGCACATGTGTGCCTGGTCACGTGGGTGTTCATGTGTGTATCATGGGGCAAGTTCAGACTTGAAAAAACAATGCTAATGTTTCTCTTGAAAAATAAACATGTGAGAATGAGCAGGACACTTCTAAGGAAACAAAAAAGAAAATAGGGAACAATTAGTGCTGACATGGCCCAATGTATGTTTTCAAAGTATTAAACAATGAATAATTTCTAAAATGGAAAGAAGGCCTATATGAACAATAGTTCATTTTTAAAAGCACTGTTGCTTTTATTAAAAATATATGCTCTGTAGCTATAAGCATCCTTAGATGTGTATTACTTGTGTTTTCTCCAAAAACAAATCACCTAGTCACTGTTTTATTGTGTGGGTGAGAGCATTGAAGCAAACTTAAAGTGAAAAATTCCATGTTTATAACTGAAGTTGCCATGCTGTACACTGGGTCAAAATTGTCCACAGTGTTACCTTTGAGAAGCAAGAATGGAGAGGATGGGAGTTTCCATTTTATTTTTTTTTACTCTAAACATTACCATGTGTATATTTATTTGATTTCATTATCACTCTTAAGACAGGAGATTAAGCAGTGAAATTATGAAGTGCTGTCATCTTTGCTTCTTTGTATGCATCTACAAAAATAATACATTTTATAATAAAAAGGAAAAGAGCTGGTCTGCATGATCTTTTTTTGTAATATGGTAAAGTTTTTTTTACTTCTAATTTGTTATATAAGGCAGCAGAATGTAATACAATTCATATTACATACATAGAGCACAATTTTTCATATCTCTGGTGTATATAAAGTATATTCACACCATTCGTGTCACTATAAATGTATTTAGGATAATGATATCCATCTCATTCCACCATCTTTTTTACCCCCATGCCCCTTTCATTCCCCTCTTACCCCTTTGCCCTATCTAGAGTTTGTCTAAACCTCCCCTGCTCCTCCTCCCAAGCCCACTATGAATCACCCTCCTCATATCAGAGAAAACATTTAGCCTTTGGTTTTTTTGGATTGGCTAACTTCACTTAGCATTGTATTCTCCAACTCCATTCATTTACCTGCAAATGCCATGAGTGTATTCTCTTTTATTGCTGAGTAATATTCCATTGTGTATGCACATCACATTTTCTTTATTCATTCATCTACTGAAGGGCATCTAGGTTGGTTCCACAGTTTAGCTATTGTGAATTGTGCTGCTATAAATATTAATGTGGCTGTATCACTGCAGTATGCTGTTTTAAAGTCCTTTGGATATAGACCAAGGAGTGTGATAGCTTGGTCAAATGGTGGTTCCATTCCAGGTTTTCTAAGGAATCTCCATACTGCTTTCCATATTGGCTGCACCAATTTGGAGTCCTACCAGCAATGTATGAGTGTCTCTTTTCCCCCACATCCTCAACAACACTTATTGTTGTTTGTGTTCTTAATAGCTGCCATTCTGACTGGAGTGAGATGAAATCTTAAGAGTAGTTTTGATCTGCATTTCTCTAATTGCTAGAGATGATGAACATTTTTTCATATATTTGTTGATTGATTGTATATCATCTTGTGAGAAGTGTCTGTTCAGTTCCTTGACTCATTTATTGATTGGGCTATTTGTTTTTGTGCTGTTTATCTCTTTGAGTTTTTTATATATCCCAGAGATTAGTACTCTATCTGATGTGTGAGTGGTAAATATTTGCTCCCAAGATGTAGGCTCTCTATTCACCTCACTGATTGTTTCTTTTGTTCTGCATGATATTTAGGAGGTACTGCTTGCAATCCTCTAATACTAGAGCTCTAATACTAGAGCCACAGCAATCGGTATTAAAGATATACACAAAACACTAAGTGGGGAAACCAATGGTTTTTGTTTAAGTTTCATAAAAGAAATCCCACTCAAAGTGTCTTTTACCCCTGAGTCTTTTGAAAGTTCTTTAAGAAATACTGCATTTTGCTCAAGTACTTTCAGTAGGAGCTCAGAGTCCTTTACATCTCGTGTGAATGCCTTTTTTTTTTTGAATAGAGTGTCACTGGAAAATTTTGAAGACTTTCTTTTTTACCCAAAATATTAAATTACTTCATCATTGGAAATTCCGTGTGTACTATCATTTCCCAACAAATATCCTGGTAACCTCACAGGAGCAGGAAATGAGTTAAAGTCATAAAATGCCATAAACATTTCAAATGAGTTCACATGTCTGTGCCCAGCTTGCGACAGTGTGCAACCCTGGGCAGCCCATGCCAGAAGAAGTTACGTGACTCCACTGACCTCCTGGCTACCAGATGGAAAAGTTGCAGAAATGAGTGGCGAGAGGCTTTGTGCAGATCAAAACAAGAGCCTTTGCAAATGAGGAACTGGAGAATGCTGGGAAGCCTGCACAGAAAGCAGAACTTTACCTAAATTACCTAAATGGAAATCGCTCACCAGTAGCTCCATCCTGCTAGACACTCCTGGTCAATCTGTGCGAAAATTAGCAGTTAAAACTACAGTGACAACAAGACAACAAATAAAGCAAAACCCCAAGCCAAGTATTTCGTATTTGGAATGTTTTCTTGTCGTAAAACTAGAGGAAAAATGTGGAGTGACCCAGTAGGAATTTTAATAAACTTTACTTTGTTTCTTTGATTTTCCTTTTTAAAATATCTTAACTACCATTTTCATGATTTTCGCCAATTGAGTCAGAGACACCCTGATCCAGTCCAACGTGTGCTGCCAGAATAGAGAAACATTAGCTCTGCCTCTTATGTCATTTATAAATTAAAAAAAAAAAAAGAACAAGAAGATGAAGAAGAAAGTGTTTGTGCTAGTTTAAAAGGGAAGCAGAAATAATAGTAAAAACAGAACAGGTAGTCTTCATATTTCAAAGGCAAGTTCTTCAAAATATGTGAGTCACTGTTTGAAACTTGAGTCAGTTTTTCTCATAGAAAGAATGTGAAACTGTGTGAAGGGTCATCATCCGAGCAGGGCTACATACATGATTACCTTTACCTATTTCATGGTTTAACATTTAGGAAAATAGGTCCTAGGAATCTTAGTCAAGATTTGTCAGTGTAAGTAACAGAAACCAGTGAGCCGGCCATGAAATAGAAATTCATTTGGAGTGAACAGGGTTATCTCTCCAAACTTGGGAATGTAGACTGGCTGTCTGAGAACTAGGATCAGGAAGTAACTGTAAAACTGTCATTGCAACACTTGTGTCTCTTGTCTCTGTCTCCCTGACCCATCATTGCACAGCCGTTTTCTTGTCTCTCTGCACATGGCAGACACTGTGCATGGCCTCTTAGTAGCTTCTGAGGTACATTGAATAGTCCATATTAGACTGAGTCTTGTTTTTAATTCCAAATACCCATTTAATTGGCCAACTTTGGGTCAGTTTAGTGCTGTGAGGAGGATGTAGGTGTTAGGGGAGTTAGTCTTAGTGTCAAAATCCATTATAGTGTAGCATCTGAAGATGATACCACTGGCCAAGAAGATGGTGGCAATGATGGTAGTTGGTACAGCTCAAGAGAGGAATGTGTAGCTTCAGGAGTGTCTTATTAACTCTTCCTTTTTATATAAGAGAAAACACCTCTCTGCATTTTCAGTCCTGTAGGTCAGCCTGACTGCCATAGTCAAGGGAAAATTGAGATGTTCTCTGACATCACTTCTCTTACTTATGTGATATACATACATATTCTTCATGGTTGGGGTCTGCTAGGCCTTCCATACATTTTTAATATATATTTTCAAACTTCATTGAAATTGTAGGAGTGAAGGGAAATTTCCCCTATACCCAAAGTTAAAATAGGAAAAAGACTCACAAATTTATTAATAGGAAAAAAATCACAAAATGGGGGGAAATCACAGAAGAATGATTACCCACAGCCAAAAATGATTCAGAAGCTTATAGACACCATTCCTATAGAGGAAGAGAGAAGGGAGAAATGTAGACAATTTTGAAAGGAATAGCAAATGGTTTTTAGTGAAATCTAAGGTGACTTGGGAACATGGCCTCTATCTGCTAAATATGTCTCTCAACAAGTTCTCTTGAAAAGAAATCTGAGCACTTCCCAGGATGGCAAAGAGTTGAACATTCTTAATAGTTTTCTTCATAATCTTAAACATATTTATTGTAGTTTTTTTTCCCTTTTAAGAGTTTCAGCCTGGATATCCAAATAAATTATGGGTTTGTTTCTTGCGTCTATTGTGTCCCTTGATTCTGATCAAATGCCTTTTTAATCAAGATTCCTATTTCTTCTACTTAATGATTAACATTATAAAAATATTATCTTTTTTCAAAGAGATGAACAAATATAGTGCAAAGGATCATTCTGCTATACTTTTTAGCTGTAATGAGGGCATGTTCTTATCCCTTATTCCCAAACCCTACTTTATGCGTAAGACTTCTATGGTGAGAGCCTTTGTGGATGCTAAAGAAAAATATAGTGGAGTTTATAAAGGATTTTATAACATGAAAAATCTTAGAACCCCAGAGTTGGTCTCCACAACATAAATGAAAACTCTGATCACCATTTTGGCATCCGGTCTCCTGTCTCCTATATTATTTTGACAATTATCTTATACATTCATAACTTAAGAGTCAGTCAAGAGTCAAAGTGGAATAAGCGTAAAACTTTTAGGACTACCTTCTTTTTGATTCTCTTCTCTGAGGACATAGACCTTCAGTTTCCAGCTTTAGATTTGAATTCTAATTCCTTATGCTGCAGCAAAGTGGGATTTTAAGTACTGAAAATATATACTATGAAAATCATACTACTGGGTGATTTGTAGGCAAAAGAAAATTTGAAAACCATAGGCTTAGAATCTAGACCTAGATAAACTTTGCTTTGCTTTTATGGGATCCCACCTAGGCTGGGTGTCATAATTACCACCTCTGTTTGCTAGCGAGAAAAACAAAACTGAAGTTCTTGTGGCCAGCACTGTGACACACTCATGAGCATGCTGCTTTCCCCAACCCTCCATGGAACATGCACAGGTTAAGTTTACGCAATTTGGCTTCCATGCTTCTCTACCCATCCTTCATTAAGCCTTGTTACAAATTTCAGCCGGTCTGGAAGTCTGCAGTCTTGCCAGACTGCTTAACTTGGAACACTGCTTACCTTGGAAGTTTTATATATATATATATAAAACTTCCAAGGTAAGCAGTGTTCNTATATATATATATATATATATATATATATATATATATATATATATATATGCTTAGTTTTTAGTTGTAGTTGGACACAATACCTTTGTTTGATTTGTTTATTTTTATGTGGTGCTGAGAAATGAACCCAGGGCATCACACATTCTAGGCAAGCACTGTACCACTGAGTCACAACCCCAGCCCCACCTTGGAAGTCTCAATGTGGTAGATTTGATAAGGACCACCCAACATTCTGGAACCCAAACTGTCTACTGATTACAAGAATTTCAGCTACTCAGAAACTGCAGTTTGTTTCCTACAGATATCAGCATAAGCCTCCACTGACTCCAACCATACTGAAATGGGTTTGACATCAGCCTTCCTCTTTGGGAGGCTGATCTATAGCCAGGTCATTTTCCAAAGAATGGCCCTACAACTTTCTGTTTTATCTTTTCCATTTTGGTCCCATTTTTCTATAGGCTTGGTTGTCTTGTAGTTATTGATTTGTGAGATTTCCTTAAGTCTTTTTAAAATATGTTATATTGAAGTTACACGTATGGTTTTTACTTTGAATAAATATGATTTTAAAGGCTATGTAATATGTATTAATTATTCATAAAACAAACACTTTCATCTAAATGAGAAGATACTAAACAGTTTTCCCAAGAGCTCTTGCACATTCAGAGGTAATTATTTATAGAAACGGAACCCCTACACTTTACCCATGGCTTTTCCAATTTTATGGCATGAGTAGGAATCAAGAACCTAAGTATGCTGAGCAGGATTCTAACCACTGTGGCCACAGCCCAGTTCTCATCAAGTGATACTTTCCCTCAACACTGAATTTCCTAACACACAGACAATGCCAGCTCCTTGAAGTTCCACAATATACAATGCCCTCCCTCTCCTTGTATTTCTATGTGCTTGAAACAACTGTTTTGCATTGCTATGGCATTATTTTTGCTTCTTTCAAGGGTCTACCTAATCAAAGCCCCATTTATGGAAGTTTCCCTTCTCTGTCTTAGGCATAGTGAGCACTTCCTCCAGCTGACGGTACTTACAGGGTTTGCCTCATTCATTATGAGCTCTGGCTTCCTCTCAGTACTGTGGCCCTAGAATTCAGGGTCTATGTGGTTTGTAATTCCAAGAAACAGACACATGACACGTTTGTTAACTGCTTATTGGATGAATGGGTGATTGGCAAAAGAAAAGAAAAGCTGGGGTCAGACCCTATTGGAGAAAAAGACACACTCATACACTGCTGGTGGGACTGCAAATTGGTGCAGCCAATATGGAAAGCAGTATGGAGATTCCTTGGAAAACTTGGAATGGAACCACCATTTGACCCAGCTGTCCCACTCCTGATTTATACCCAAAGGACTTAAAAACATCATATTACAGAGACACAGCCATATCAATTTTTATAGCAGCACAATTCACAATAGCTGAACTGTGGAACCAACACCAATGCCCTTCAGTAGATGAATGGATAGAGAAATTTTGATATATACGTATATACACACATACACAAAATGGAACATTATTCAGCATTAAAAGAGAATAAAATCATGGCATTTGCAGGTAAATGGATGGAGTTGGAGAAGATAATGCTAAGTGAAGTAAGCCCATCCCAAAAAACCAAAGGCCGAATATTTCCTTTGATATGAGGATGCTGACTCACAATGGCGATGGAGGGGGAGCATGGGAGGAATGGAGGAACTTTAGATAGAGTAAAGAGCAGGGAGGGGAAGGGAGGTGGTAAGGGGGTAGGAATGGTGATGGAATGAGTTTGACATCATTACCCTAAGTACACGTATGAAAACACGAATGGTGTGCAAATACTATGTGTAAATCAGTGGCTTGAAAAAATGTGCTCTATATGTGTAATATGAAATGAATTGCATTCTGCCATTGTGTATAACAAGTTAGAATAAATAAACACTAAAAAAAAATCAAACAACCATATATTCTAACATGATAAGGGTGATGTGTTTATTTTAGGCTGTGATCCGTGCTTCCCTATGCAGGCATATATAAAATTACCAATAGAAGAGTTTAATCTAATATCAAATTTATTAACCTCCTTCCCTCCCCGCACCATGGGCCTGACATGTTTCAGGCAGATTTCTAATGACTACAACTATGATCATTTGACTTATTGCCAAACATATAATTTAGGGAATGGTGAGCTCTGAAAGATGAGCAATTACTTAAAGCTTATTTTGGATTTTAGGGTTTAAACTCATCTGATCAGAGTTCCTTTCTAAATGTAGGTTCAGCACAAATGTTAAAGATGGCCCTACTGCAGTTACATTCACTTTCTACTGAACCTGATCCTGCAACTGTCTGAAATGGTGAGAATCAAATGAAATTCATGGCCTCCCTTTTAAAGCTTCACTAGCAGAGAACGTGACAAATAGACCTCCTCAGAGATCATGACGCTCTTGATACATATAAACTGTTTTAGATTGCTTTCCTGCTTGAGAGTAATCAAGACCAACCTGCTAAAATTTATTGTGAAATTAGGAGTCAGTCAATAACTTCAAGGCCAAATTCACCTCAATTCATTTAATTGCTTTTCTTATAACTAGTTTAATGCTGTAAGGCATTTTAAGTAGTTTGGAAATTTAAGTGTTTCCACCAGAATATATTAACTAGAAATATTTCCCCTTGCTACCTTCCTTGTCAAGTCGCAGACATCACATAAACATCTCACTAGAATTAAAACAATTTTATCAAGCACATTGTGCATTTGAGTGAGTCGGGAGCACCCTGGTGCACATGGCTACCTCCTGCTGAACATGAAGCCCCTTTGCATTTTCCCTGAGTAAACCTTTGACTCCCTGGGAAGTGGCATGTGATATACTGTTCTTGTTGTATCCATGATACCTAGAACAGAGACAGGAACTTAATACATTATTTCATATGCAAGGAATATTATAAAATACCTATTTTAGCCAGACATAGTAGTGCATGCCTATAACCGCAACTATTTGGGAATAGAAAGGACTGGATTTGTAGCTCAGTAGAGTTCCACTGGATTCACTCCCCAGTACAGCAAAAATAAATAAATAAACAATAAAACATACTTTTGAGATAAAAAAAAACCAAACATACAAAAAACCAAAGTCAAAGAAATTAAGTGACTTGTACAGTATCAAATACTGAAGGCACCCAGAAATCTGACTACAAATCTTCTTAACTATATTTTCTAATATATTCTTCTCCAGCAATGAAATTTGTTTTATTTACCCAAAAGCCTATATCTAGCAATTCTACAATCTTCTGGGGTCCTTTTCATAGCTCTTTGAGGAAGTAGGTATCATCCTAGGATAGTCTCTTTATTTTAAAGGAATGTATATTTTTATCATTTGGATAGAGAGAAGAGATGGCATTTACCTAAACCAAAGTGCCAACAAGTCAGCATGAGTGCACTCATTACTCAAAGTGACCATGGACAGTCTTGACACCCAGCGAAGACCAGAATCCACTCCTTCATATCCAGTGGTCTCTCCTCTGCTGCCCCCTCCCCTGTACTGGGAGTTCTTCCGGATGTGCCTCCTGTTCACTAATCCTTGAAAATGCTTTGCTGTTGTTATCTAATAATTCTGATCATACATTGATTTCCCCTAACTGAGAACCATACAATGTTGAATATTTGGAGTTTAATAAGCAAAACTCCTCAAATTACAAAATATAGGATTTCCTATTAGGAAAAAAAGAGACATGTAAACATTCTGATCCTTTTAACTTCACCCATTGAAACACTGAAGTTTGAAGGCAAGGTGATCCATTTGAGGCTAATAGGTATATTATGTAGTGTATGAAATATGTTATAGGAATGAACGAGTGTGTATTACATTAGGAGTTAATAAGATGGTAGTGTTTAAGAGAAGAGGAAGGACACTGGAAGATACAACTTGGGTAAAAACTTGAAAGCGAGGTGAAGCAATGCAGGCAGAGTTAGTTCAGGCAAGAGTAAGCCTAATGCTTTTTAGGAACAGCTAGGAGCACTATGTAGCCAAGAAGAGAATGTAAAATCCAATGTGGTGGAGGTCAGAAAAGTGGGAGTGGTGTGGTGAGAAGATCCCTAGAGCTTAAAAGCTTTAGGAGTTGGAAAGAACAAAGAACACATTCTAAGAGCCTGCAAGAAAGTATATAATAAATGTCAGGGAAAATCCATAAAAATGGGGGAGGGGAGGGGGGATAGTAGAGGATAGGAAAGGCAGCAGAATACAACAGACACGAGTATGGCAATATGTAAATCAGTGGATGTGTAACCAAAGTGATTCTGCAATCTGTATATGGGGTAAAAATGGGAGTTCATAACCCACTTGAATCAAAGTGTGAAATATGATTTGTCAAGAACTATGTAATGTTTTGAACAACCAACAATAAAAATTTTTTTAAAAAGTAAAAAAAAAAGAAAATCCATAAAAATGGAAATTGAGAAGAATTAGGCAGGTCAACAATATTCAAAATTGATTCCTTTAACAGATTACCAATAATCAAACTTCTGGCCAAATTGATAATAAATAAAGGAAGAAATTACAGGTATGTAATATTTGAATAAAGCATAGTGATATGGATAAAGTTGGAATGTAAACAATAAGAAGAGGATGTCATCAACAATTTTTTACCAATGAATATCTAACACAGACAGAATAGGTGAATTCAAAAAGAATACATGTTTTCAAAATGGGTACAATAAGAAATAGAAAGCCTAAATAATTTTATGAATATTAAAATAATTTAAACAATAGTATGGTATATCAAAATAAATACCAGACCTATATAGCTGGCTTTAGAGTTTTTGTATGGGCAGTTCCAAGTTCAGATGATTCTCCTCTGGAGGAGAAAAGAAGGAATTCTCCATTCCCCTTTTTCAGAATGACCTTGAATTGAAAGCCAGAGAGTGGAGACTGGCGATAGGAAATTTCAGCTTGCATAACTCAGAAATAAATATAAAATTCTTAAACAAAACATTAGCAAATTAAATCAAGCAATATACAAAAAATATAATCTCCTTAATCAAATCAGATATGAATCAGGAAAGCAAGAACAGTTTATAGAAAATCTAAAATTTCCATTTATCATATTAAAAAAATCAGAAGAGAAAAATTCCTGGCTACATGTGAATAACTAAAAAATAAGAATTTGGTGCAGTTCACCATAAATATATGGGACAAAAACTGTCATTAAATTAAGCATAAAATCAAATTTGACTTGATAAATCAAATGAAGGCTATCGAAAATCACCTCCATGAGCTGCTTCCTACCTGGGGAAGCAGTAGGAGCATTCTGTTTGAAATCAGGACCACAAAACTGTCTTGAATCAAGGATTTTATGCACCTGACGAAAAGCAAAAACAATTCACCAAAGGAAATTCTGACACTGGGAATTCAGAGAGCACTGGATGGTGGATGCCTTTCAAAGCCAGTGCAGAGGCAGGAAATACGTTGCAAAGTAAACACAATCTTATTTTCAATTTGGTAAAGACCCAGTTACAGCTGCTTTACTAAAGTAATGATGTCTCTTTCCGTCTTCTCTCACTGCTGGGCTTTCAGAACCAAGCAATGATTTAGATGGTGGTTCTCTCCTCCAACACTGTGCAAACTCTAATTTCACAGAAGATGAATGTAGAATTAATGGACATGGGAATTAGCTTTAGATGTTATGCTCTCTTTAGATTTCCTTGAAGAGACTCCAAAATAGAAAGAAATGGGAGGGTGGATAGGAAGGATACAGGGCCATTTAGCAGATCACTTTCCAAGGGAAAAAAAGGTGGGCAGTAGGTGGTACAAAATTAATGGTTAAATTAAGAAATATTAACCAGTTATCTTTCTTCCCTTAATGGACTACCCACTACTATCCTTCTTCCACATTGAATTTATGATGAAAAACTCTTTTATAGGGGTGGGACCCTGACAAGTTACTCAGGCTGTCAGTTTCCTGGGCTGCTTAATGAATTCCCATAAACTGGATGACTTATAACAACATAAATTTATTTTTTCAAGGTTCTGGGGGCCAGAAGCCCAAATTCAGTATCCCTGGACCAAAGGAAAAGTCTTGTTGGGGCCCCCTCCCTTCCTAATCTTTAGGGGAAAGTGTCTCTCTCCCAGGCTCTGGTGTCTGCAGTGATTCTTGGCTGAGGGTCCACCACATCAAAGCCAGGATCTCCAGATCTCTCCCTGCCCAATCTTCATGTGACACTCCCCTCTATGTGTGGTCAGATCTCCCTCTGCCTCCCTCCTGTAAGGATACATGTGATTGCATTTGGGGCCCATCTAGTTAATCCAGGATAATCTTCACACCTGGAGATCCTGAACTTTGCATACCCAAGGTAACATTCATAGGTTCCAGGGATTAGGATATGGTATCTTTGGGGCCCCCACTCAGGTCCCCTCTGAGCTCCTCCAAGTTTCAGTTTTGTTACCTGTAATGCAAAGCCAAACACTGAGGTGAGGTGTTCTAGGGTTAAGTGGGAGATACATTGATCTGTACTCACACAAACATAAACACAATTTCAGCACACTCAACAACTGGAGCTTAAAAGACCATCATTGGGCTAGGCTTACTGCTTGGTGGTAGAGTATTTGCTTAGCATGCACAAGGCCCTGGATTCTGTCCCCAGCACCACAAAAACAGAAAATAATAACAGCAAAAAGGTCAGGATTGAGCTCCATAAAGCTCTGTGAACAATGGACATTTCTTAACTCTGTGACACTGAAGCTCTCACAGATATGACTAATTTTACATTCTGTTTCATTTCTATCTCAGTAATATCTCCTTTCAACTTCTTTTCCTGGTTGTTTGTGCCCAAATTCCAAGACAAGGACACAGTGGTGCATTGCACATTGCCTTTGCATGTAGAGTGTTCATTTAAGAGGAGACAGATAAGGTGATGGACATGACGTTATTTAATTAGTGAAGTGTGATGGGAGAACAGAGAAAGAGCATCCTTCCTACCTACATTTCCTGCAAATCATGCTTTGCCCATCTTTGCGAGGTGCACTACCAGGGAATTTTTATTCATATTGATATCATCTTTTCAAATTTTTACCTGAGTACAAAAGGCAGAAATAATTGGAGTTGACGTCTCTCTCATGTGCTAGTTTCTTTGTTTGCTTTTACTTCCACTGGTTTGATTGCACAGATCATATCTCTTGCTATACTGTTTTCTGCTTAGGACAGGAACAGCGGATGAGGCCTTTTTTACTTTGAGATAAGTGTAATTCAACCTCACCAAACAGGAGGTAAAAAAGCAAGAGTATATCTCCAGCATACAGGATTAATTCAATTTGTTAAGACTCTGCAAGATGACCCAAAATGTGCCCATGTGGAGAGCAGGCAGGTGCAGAGACTCATGGGCTGGTAACAGATGAAAGTACTACTAGGTCCCTCAAAAACTGAGCATTTGATCTCCCAGTTCAACCTCTTCTTCCCTATCTAAGTATTTTCCATTCTATGCTTCATGACCTTAGGATAAAGGAACACAGACACCCTGGATTATTCAATGGCTGACAAATGTGACCCTGCATCCTTCATTAACATCTCCCTGAGCCTCACTTTATCATGGAGTCCCTGAAATAGTGAGCAAAACTATTCTTCAGCCACCTATTTGTGTTGTAGGATTTGCAATCTGAATTCTATTGGTTTTAACAAAAGCAAAACCACTTCAAATAAATCACCCAATTAAATGACATCTCATGAATCCCTCGTCTTCAGTATTCACCTATCTGTTAGGTTTTGTAAGGTTTTCTGCCCCTGACTTGGTCCCCCTACATTTCCCCATTCCTCGCTTCTATCTTCCAACACTACTCCAAGTCTATTCTAAGCTCTCTCACTTTTTAATTTTTTTCTTCCTTGTTCTAGAATGCTCCTTATGTTGTGACTTTAGTATTTCCTTCTTTTTATCTCTTTACATTCTATCCTTCACATCTGCTCTGTTTCAGCCATGGAAGGCCTTTGGTAAAAGAGGAAATGGTAAGAAGACAGAAGTATTTTCTCCAGCACGGATCTCTTCCTCTAACTCCAGATGCCTCCTGCTCATCTTTACCTGCCTGCACATCTCCAGCTCAACAGGCTTAAAGCAAAGCTGGTTATCTTGACCTTCAAACCAACTCCTCCCCTTTTTCCATGTCTATTAATATCATCCTTTACTAACCTCTCAATAAACCCGACTTAATACCATCCATGCATTTGTAACTTCTCCTTCTACCTCCAGTCAGGAAATTCTGCAAAATCTTCTCCATTTGGTCACTGGCCAAGTGGCCAAATGTACTTCCCAGCTTTCTTTTCAGCAGCTTAAAGACAAAAACTAACATTCTTGAGTCTTATAATACTGAAGGGCATATGTTACTTGATTTATTCCTCTTAAAAAAAATTGAACTGAAACTTCTATTATCCTGAATTTTCAACTGTGCTAACATGCTAAGTAATTTGCCAAATGCCACTTCTGCTATGTGGTGAGACCAGGAGGGGACCCAGGTCATATCAAGCCAAGCACCTTGTTTTGTACACTGCAGCTTGACACTTTCTGGAAGTTTGCTAAGCTGGAGCCACAATTCTTAATGTTCCCTTACCAAGTTCTTACAAATAAACCTCCTAGTAAAAGCAAATAACATCTTAAAGTTTTCTGGGAATTGTTTGTACAGCCAATTATTTCCACAAAAATTTTTCTCATCCCCAGATCCCAGGTGAATTGACAACTGCGTCAGGCAGGACTTTCTCACTAGAAGAATCACTTCCTGCTGGATATCTGAGTCTTTGTGTTTGTGCTGCTTCCTAGACACAGAGGTCATCTGGCACCCAGAGTGTTCACGTGCAAATTTTGTGTCTCTTCATTTCCCGAAGAAATGTCAATCACAGAGCCTTAACCACAGCAGATGCACAATATGTCTTTGCAGAATAAATCATTAACCAATAGGCTTTGGTTTCTTATGTAAATAGTTTAAAAGTTTTTGATTCTTTAGAAATATTTTGGACATGTCCAGGGTGTGAAATGGTTCAGTTCATATCCCTTGACACCCAATTCAGCTTACAAAGACAATGCCAAACAGTTTCTCCCATATCTTTACTCTCCCACCCAAGCCCTCCTTCTGAATTTCATGTACCTCGTTCTCCTTCATTCAGGTTTAAGTTTATTTTTGAGTATGAACTAATCCCCGGATATTCTTCAAGCATGCCCCGCAGTGCAAGCAACTGCAGCAGGAGGCAGAATTGATATGGTGCTTATCAGAGCCTCTCCTAGATCTGCAGATGGGCTCCTTCAGGACTGCTGGAGTAACGTTCATTTGGAGCATGAAGTTAATAATTATTTTTAGTCTACAAAAACATATATGGTCAGCATCTCGGTTCCCAAGAGAAAAACACAGGAACATTTCTGTGACACCAGCTGTTTCATTGAGCCTGAGAAGACTCAGCTAGACCTCCTTGTTCCTGTTTCTCACTGACATATTTTTATCCAGAAATGGAATATGTATCGTAATTTCCTCTCTAAGAGACATTCAGCCTGCTATGGAATAGCTTGAAAAAAGGAATTTTTCCCTTGCTTCTTTCAGGCAGTTTTTAAAATATGGGACATCAGGGGCAAGAAGTCCTGGTGTACTGTTGCACATAGGGGTATTGTAGGTGACAATTTTAATGTACTGTATATTTTTAAAAGGTAGAAGAACCGACTTCCAGTGTTTTCAACACAAAGAAATGATAAATGTTTGAGGAGAAAGATTTGTTTGCTTAACCTGATTTGAACAAAGCATGATGTATGCATGTATCAAAACATGATAAGGTGTCCAGTACAATTTCTGTATTTCTAAGTACCAGTTTAAAAATAAATTTAACTAAAAAAAATTTGTAAACATCTTCCCTGGATCTTAAGACATTATTTATAACATAACTATGGTTATATTAAGATTTTTGTACTATAAATAATATGAGACAATTTACCTAATATAATATACACTCTTTAATAATATATTATAATATATAATATAATGTAATAAGAATTTCATATTTTGATATTTTTGTTATGTAATTGTGTATGGGTATGCATAATACTTTAAATATTTTTGTTATTTTTAAAAAATATATTTTATAAAGAAAAATAATACCTATGAACATACCACCCACTTAAGAAATAGTTACTAATAAAGCACATCAAATTATGATCTCCCTCTACATAAGGTCTCTGTCCTTATTCCCTGAGTTTTTTTCATTAACTCATTTGACTTCTGTAGTTTATTCCAAAATACTGCATTGTGATGTTTTGCTTATTTGAGGTTTTATATAGTAATGCTATGTACTATAGGAGGTCATCTACAACTTTCTTTTGTGACTAAATATTAAGTACTGAAGCAGGTAGCCATAGTTCAATTTTTTTTGATCTATAATGTTTCATTTTTATGTAATAATTTATTGACTTATTTTCTTGTCTGATTATTTTGATATAATGTCACAGTTTTGATGCAACAGTTAATAAATAAAAATTCTTCTGTGTATGTTACCAAGTACACATGTATAAGTTTCTCATGAAAATGCAATGGAGCTAAGTTACTGGCTGTTAAAGTATACAAACATTTAAATCAATGAGACAATGTGTTGTATTCTACAGAAGTTGTACCATGTCATAACCTCAGCTGAAGTGTATGTGCTTTATTGATCTACACTGTCAACAATGCTTGGTATTACTAAATGTCTTGACAAGCTAATGAATGCAAATTAGTAGTTCAGCATGAACTAAACTTACAATTTCATGATTGCTGAGAATATAAGCCATAACTTCATTTATTTTTGAGAAATTCTTATTTCCTTTCCTGGGAAATATTTGTTCATTTCAGTTGATACTTTTTCTTCTAGATTGCCTGTTTTTTTTTTTTTCCTCAGGGATTTGTAGGGATTCATTGTTTTGGTCAATACTTTAGCGAGGTTAAGGTGTTATGGGTTGCTTTTCCCACTCTTTACATTGTCATTTCACCTGTCTTTGGATGAATGGAAATTCTTAATCCTGATATAATAAAAATTTCCAAGTTGTGATTTAATGAATATGAAATCACCCATATTCTCCTGTATTTTCTTCTAAGAGTTTTGACATTTCTCTTGTATTTCTAAGCATATATTCAGAATTATTATTATCTGTAGAGCAAGAATAATGCCATTTTCTATCTTCTATATTAATAACCAATGTTCCAGCAAAGTATACTGAATTTATTTTTTTCATTATTCTCTGGTGCTACTTCAGTTATATATCAGCTTTATATAATTTACTGATCCTGTGGTCCATCTCCTACATTTCTGACCTCTACTACAACTCCCAGCTAGATTTCTATTTGATATTTTTTTCCATAAATGAGGTTGATATTCCCTGTGTTTCTGTTCTTGGATTTGCTTTTTTGGGTGAACCATAAAACACTGTTGGTACTTGGCTTGGCTACTTTTGACCCACAGAAATAAAAATATTACATTGTTCAAACTAAAATTGAATCTCTGAAACTTCTATTCTAATACCTCCAGCTGTAATATCAGTACTGCTCCATGAAATTCTCCCCTAATATCCCTCTGTGGCTTTAAACCTAAAATTTTTGTCTTTTTGCTAGAGGCTACCTTGGAGTGTCCTTCCAGCACCTCAAGCCCAATACGTTCAGACTTTAACTCCCCTCTCCTTGATCTGTCCTTCAGGCTTAGCCAGGAACCTGTTTACTTTTGAAAACCCTTAAACCAAGCAACGTGAGCATTTGCTTTTTCACTGTGCAAACTACTAGCTTCAAGAGCATCTCTTAGTATTTCCACATTATATTTTGCCTCATCCAATTAATTCTGTATTCTTACGGTATTTCAAATTCATCCATTTTTGTGTTCCTTTTAAAATTGTTCCACTTTAATCCTTTCTCTCTTATCATGATTATTGCTACCTCTTAATATCTGGTTCCAATTTTGTGCTACTCAATAGTACGGAAAGATAGAGGAGCTAAGCAGATGGAGATCAAAGTGTCAGTTGTTGTAAGGAGTTTTCTTTTCATATGGCCAATTAAGTTCTCATCTGACTGACCTTACCACAGACAGCAACCACCAACCAAAAAATAGGAACAGAAGGTCTAGTTAAAGACAATAGGGAGTGCCAGAAGAGTAGGCAACATGCAGAGGGAATCCATTATTTGAAAGAAGGGCATGGTATGGAATGTGTTTCCCATTTTATGGCTTTTTACTAGCATAAAGTCAGACCACAATCAGTGACAGATGGAGGTAAAAACGAAAAAAAAAAAAATTCTGAAAAAGCTAACATGTTTCCATCCCCCCAAACCAGAAGACATTTCAGAGTAGCAACAGATATTGGTCAGGGGCTAGGGTTGTAGCTCAGAGGTAGAGCACTTGCCTAATACTTATGGGGCAACTGGGTTTGATCCTTAGCATTACATAAAAATAAATAAAACAAAGTTATTGTATCTATCTACAAGCTTAAAAAATTAAAATAGAGATATTGGTTGGTATAGTAGGAACATGACTAAGAAGCAAGCTAGACAGAGTCTCAAATGTGGTAGGGTACCCCTAGCAAAATTTGTTGGTGAAGTCTGAATCCCACAGGCATAGAGAAGACTCAAAGCAGCACAGTTACAAATGAAAGAATAGAACTGAGATTACTACTTAACCAAATGCCACATAGTTTTCATTTGATTCAAACAAAGCGATTTTCCTGGTAAGATAGACAAAATAAAAATCAACACTCTCTGGGCCATAACAGAATTAAATGGCTGGATAACATCCAAAAATCATATAATATGATTTGGATCTTATGATCTAAACCAAAATCATGTGCTATATGAACCAAGAAGATGTAAAACAATTTCAAAGAGATTCATCTGTTGGTATTAATATTCAAACATTTTACAGCAGTTATTAAAATTATGCTCAGTGAACTAAAAGAAATATGTTCATCGTGAATAAAGGCAAAATATCAATCAAGAAAAAAATGGAAATTGGAAATTCTAGAAGAGAAAAATAACATTTGTTATAAAGACCCCTGGATAGGCTTATCAGTAGAATGGAGTCAAATAAGGAAAGATAAAATGAACCCAAAGTTGAGTCAACAGAAATGATCAAGTCATAGCTGCTCTGGTTTGGATAATTGTCCTGTAGAGGCCCACGTGTTAAGACTTGGTCCCCAGAGTGGAAGGAGGTGGTGAGGATGAGCCTTTATGAAGTGGGCCTTGTTGGAGATACTGAGGTAATTGGATCCTGTCCTCCAAGGGTCTCCCTCTTTTCCTTTCCTTTTGGCTTCACTTCCTAGCTAAGGAGGTGAATAGTTTGTGCTGCACAAATCCCTGCCATTGCTATTGGGCAACGCCAGCAAAGATCCAAAGCAATGGATCCACCCAGTGTTGGACTGAAACTTTCAAAAAGCCAAAATAAATCCTTCTCTTCTTAAGTTAATTGTCTCAAATATTTAGTTATAGTAATGTGAGGCTCATACAACAACAAGAAAGGAAAAATGAAAAAAAAAAAAAAAGCTGCTAGATCTCCACAGATCCCTGGGACCATAGCAAGGTTTAACACACATGTATTATTGGAGTTCTAGACAGCATGATGCATAAAAGTTAAAATATAAAAGCAAAAAGGTTTCTCATACTTGGTGAAAGTAATAAATCTACAGAATCAAGAAACTCAAAAAACATTAAGCAAGATAAGGTGAAGAAAACCATGCTTAATCACACCATATTCGAATTTGTAAACACCAGAGATAAAATACTGAAAGAAGCCATAGGAAAATGATGCAGTGCTTACAAAAAAAATAGTTTTAAATAAAGGCTGACTTTGCACAAAAAGTCAATACCTAATAGTGTGGACTTTTAAGTGCTGAAAGAACAAAACTACCAACACAGATATTCTTTATTAAGCAAAAATGTCATTAAGAATGATGAATTAAAAACACTTTTATATAAAAAAGCTAAATGAAATATTCTTCAGATGACATTCACTATAAGAGACATGAAGGAAGTTCTTCAGACTGAAGGGAAATGACGCTAAATAGATAATGGATAAGCAGGAAGATTGGGTAGCATCTAAACTGGGGAAGTGTGGTGTGGACTATGCATATTTTAACAATTTTTTTGAAGCACATGATTGTTTTAAAGTAAAAATTATAATGCTGTCATACAGAATTTATATGGTATGTATTTTAGTACACATAACAAATATAGCATAAGGTACATGGAGATACATGAGCTTTAACTGTTGCAAGAATTCTGCTTCAACGTGAAGTGATGTAGTAGTAAGTGTAAGCAGTTTATGCAAAGTAAAAGATTACACATCAAAAATAATGCAAAGGAGTATAACTGAAATGCAAGCAGATTAGTGTAGAATTCTAAAAGTGTTCATGTTGCTTAAACAGGAAAATCTATGAAAGGAGAGAAGATCAAGAAATGGAGAAATAAAGCAGAAAACAACATAGTGAAAGGCCTATATTCAATCATGTCAAAAATGACATGAATTGTTATGGGCAAAATATTCTAATTAAAAGGCCAAAGAGGCAGGAGTTGTAAGAACTATATGCTGCTTATACAAACACCTGTGTTTAAAGATAAACACAAAAATAAATGGGTGGCAAAAAAATGTAATATGCAAACAAATTAAGAAGGCTGCAAAGGCCCTATGAATATAAGATAAAAAAGACCCGAAGACAAAGCTTATTTCCAGAGACGAAGTGGCTTTCTTCACAGTGATAGAAAAAATTATTTTGGAACATATAATAATCATAGACATGTATGAATCTAATGACATTGTTCCAAAAGAATCTGAAGCAAAAGCTGACAGATTGTATGGAGAAATGGACAATATCACAAGAGACTTCAACTCCCCTAAGTTGGTAATCGACGGAACAAATGGAACCTGTCAGGAAAAAAATAAGTAATCTGAATAATGCTACCAACCATCTTGCCCTTGGTATTTATAGAACATTACACCATTAAATTCAATAAATGGTATATATTTATATTTATGTAACTGTGTAAGACATGTTCACCAACATAGACCATATGCTCAACCATAACCATGCATATATTTGAGAATAACTGAAATCACACACTCTCAGAGTATCCCTTAGCAAGATGAAAGTATATAACAAATACATGTTAATAAGATATTTAGGAAACAACAATATGTATAAGCTCAATAATACATATAGGGTCATAGAAGAAATCAGAAGGGAAGTTAAAAATATTTATAACTGAATGATAGTGGACATGAATTTAAACATTTGGGGAAACCATTTAGATAGTGAGAAGATTTTATTTTTTTAAAAAAAGAAGAAAATAAAATCATTGATGAAAATTTGTCTTTAAAAGTTCATAAAAAATACATTAAAAAATAGACTAAAAGCACAGAAAGGGGAGGAAACGATACAACAATCATGATAGCAAAAGCTAGTGAAATAGAAAAGAGACCACAGAATAAGAAATCCAAGAAAAAGATTGTTTCTCTAAAATTAAAAAAAAAAGTTAAAATATAGAGATTGATCAGTTCCTAACCACACAAGGAAAAAAAGAATCACCCTTTCACTGAAGGAAGTCACAGGAGTGTGGAACAGGATTCCACAAAAACACTGAAGTTTTCAGTTATCACAGGAAACCAAAGCCATCCTTGATGTTTCTGTTTTGTTGTTGTTGTTGTTGTTGTTGTTTGTTTGTTTGTTTTGTTTTGTTTTTGAGACTACTCGCATCTGTATGGACACAGTGGCCTGAGCTCACCTACAATAAACCCCCACTGACTGGGGTCTTCACTGTTATGTGTGCACATCTTGAGCTCTCATTGCACATGAACCACACAGTTGAACACATGCACACGCACACATGCTCACATGCCCCGTGGCATAGACTCTCAAAGTCCGTAGGCTCTTCAAATGCACAGCATAAGGTGTGTGGTTCTCAGGTTAAGAAAATGCTTTAAGTGAGTAGGTTCATGCTGCATTCCTGAGTGGCTCGTATTCACCCCAAATGAACCACCAATCTTGAATAGATCACAGAAAACTGATTTTTATCAAATAGGCTCTAGGTGGATATAGAATTAAAATTCAGCTATGTGGTAAATGTCCTACGATTGGAAACCCAGGAGAGTACATTTTTAGTAATAGAGTGATTATACCAAAATGAGGCCCCAGGGGATGCTTATTATTAGGTGCAATATGATGCGAATTAATCCAGGCTATATGGGCAATGAGCAAACAGACTCTATTTTACCCTGAGACTCCATGTCATGTAAGAAATGCTTCTCCCATGGGAAAGCCCCGCCTCTGTACCCACTAATAGTTACCTAGCAGAGCATCCTTAGCAACAGAAAATAGCAATTGCTGTGGTAAAACTACCTGATTGCTTGTAACAGTTACCCGCTTGCTGGAGTAGCAAGAGTGGAGTCACTATGGCTATACAAGCAAGCAGGTGTGGCCATAGGGACTCCATCTCAACTGTTCTAGACTCCACCTAAGTTTTCCTGTTACTGCTCCCATGAAGAGACAGCTGCAGGACCCATTTCTGAGAAAATGAAATGAAAGCTGTTTTCTGCTAAATAATATATATATATATATATATATATATATATATATACACACACACACACACACACATCACACATACACATTCCTCTGTACTTTGTACCTCACAAAACGTACTCAACCCAGGATGTGGTGGTCTTGGTGACCTAGATGACTTTGAAGTAGATTCTTGCCCCCGCTGACCATCGGCTCAATGGTTGTCTAGCACCTGCTTGGGCCCAAGATGTGGTGACTGAGTTGTTCTGCTAACAGCTTTTTGAGCTTCTGTACCTGCTTGCTTGCAGCTACGTCAACCTGGATGTGGTTTTTGCAGTTTTTGCCTTTAAATATTCTAAAATGCTCAGGCTCTGAGCTGTTCCTTGCAGAGACAGTTATGGGTCCCACAGGGAGCAGTCACCTTCCAGCCGGCTAAATAAAGACTCTTCAATTTGGACAAAACTGGGACTTGGTGTGTTTTCTGAGCAATCTGCCCCACAACAGTGAACAGATTTAAGAACAAGGAGAAGCAAAGAGAATGTCAAATCAGAAAAGGTAGGAGAGATTTAGATCTACACGGGAGGAGAGAGAGATCATGAGAAAGGGTAGAGCGACTCCCTGGCTCAGGTCGGGAGGTGGGTCGGGCTCCTGGTCATTCCCACTTTCTGGCATGACAAACACCAGAGCAGAGTATAAAAGGAGGCTGGTGGAACACAGGAAGGCAGATGTCCATTCCCTGGGGGTTTTGCCCCATCAAGAAGGCCTGGCTCCTTTCCCAAGTACCCAATTGTGTCCTGCAGCTGCCCCACAGAGAATGAGCAAACACAATTTTTACAAGGAAAATAACCTCCCATCACCATGTAGGAACCTTCTATTGAAAAATATTACACCAAGTTACCTTGTAATGGCCAGCCTACACAGGCTGGCCTCTTGTGAGAGGAAACCTTGGGGACTCCATGGGACTCCTCAGCCTGCTCAGGTTGAAGCAAGGGAGATGGGTCCCGCACCGTTTCAGCAAGTTGCCTTGAAAAAGAAATCAGCCCACACCTAATGTCTATTTATTGTAGCTGCCAAAAAGCATTACAGTAAATAATGGGAGCAGTAAGCTGCATTATATGTGAATCCCTTTCCTGGAAAGTGACACCCAGCACGGCCTGCCCAGAGACCTGCAGAGCCTTCCGGATGCCAAAGGAGGAATGACGAAGAGCAGGGGCCGTAAGTCCCATGTGAAGTAAGATCGCAGCAACTGTGTAGTTAACCTGAATCCACCCGGGACCTTGAATCTCGCAATCACGCCTAAGCAACTGAAATGTAGACTTTGGGGCTAAGATGTACGTATGCATACCTAGGTGCGTGGAGAGTTGATGCTAATAAAAACAGAAGGCAGACAAAATGAATTCTGGAATAGAACCCATAAGAAAATTGAAGTCTGCAAACTTACTGAAGGGTTATTGCTATGATTTGGATCTTGAACATCCCGCAAAGATCCATATGCTAAAGGATTGGTTGCCAGCCCTTGGTGACCTTTAAAAGATAGGCCTAGTGGAAGGAATTTAGGCCACTGGGGGCAGACCCTTGAAGGAGATATTGGGACTGTGTCTCTTTTCTCTGTCTCTTTCTGTCTCTCTCCCTTTTCAGGCTACCATGGTGGTAAGCTCATGCCATATGCTCTATACTGCCATGGGCCCAAAGCAATGGTGCCATGCAACCATGCACTGGAGCCTCTGAAATCATGGGCCAAAATAAATCTTTCCTCCTTATAAGTTGATTAGCTCGGATCGTTTGTCACAGTTTTGGAAAGTTGACACATTGGTGTTGTGACAAATAGTGAACCAAAAAAAATCAAAATTGAAGGAGGAAGAAGTAGAAGAAAAGAGCATGAATTGGTCTGAAATAAGGAATTTACTAGAGATGATTACAAACCTGCAAAATGCATATTGCTGGGTGAAAGAAGTCGGTCTAAAAAGGCAGCACAGTGTAGGATTCACATTCTGTGGCATTCTAGGAAATGAAAAACCGTAGAGACAGGAAAAAATATCAGTGGTTGCCAGGGGCTGGTCCTGAGAATGAATAGATGAAAGATGGAGAAGTTTCGGGACAGTAAGACTGTTCTGTACATCTCCATAACAGAGAATGCAGAATATTTTGCCTTTGGCAAAACACATAGACTTGCACAACAAAGTGTCCAGGGCAAACTCTGGACATTAATACACCAACACCCGCTCATCAGTTCAAGGTGCTCAAGATAGACAAACAGAGGAGAACGGGAAGATATGACATCTCTACAGATTCTGCTCAGGTTTTTCTATAAATCTATGACTGTTTTTAAAGAGAGCATTTAAAAAAATTTCCTTAAAAAAAGGGTGGTACAAGAAAAAGATTGGCTGGTGTCCAAATGTCAAAATATACTCCAATTTCAGGATTCATTTTAAAGTTATTGAATAGGTTGCCTCTAAATATCTGAATTCCTATGAATAGATGTTGAGTTGCTTTACATTATGAACAAAGAACAAAGAGAAACGATCCTAATATAAATTTCCATTTTTCTCTATTCACTGAAGACAGTGTGCGCATGTCTTTAAGTCCTGGACAGATGGCTCGGTGACGGGTGGTGGGTATTCATATGTGCAGGATGAATCTCATTACACTCTAACAAGAAGATCATAATGGAGACAATCAAAACCAACCCAGCTAATCATATGCAGGAGACACTATTTTTTTTTTTTTAACTGAGGGCAGGGACATTTTCATGCAATCTGAAAAATTTGATGATGAATGTTACTTTCATTGTCTTTTATCTCCTTTGTTCCTTGAAAAGCTAAGCCGAGCAGTGCAATTCCAAACAAATTTCCAATTTATATTATAGTTATTTGTATTATTATGTTTCTCCAATATTGCTCTGAATTAGCCATCTCTTTTTCTTGCTTACTGCTCTTATTATTTTTTGAGATGTTCTTAAAATGTTTAAGACACTTTCTGCTGCTTAAGATATGTGGGATCAATGTTTTAAAAGATCTTTCAGCACGAGCCACCAGTATTATCATCAACAACCCACCAAATTTCAATATGCAGCAAATACACAGGTATCTGTCTTAATTTATAACGTAAAGTACATGATTTGGTCAGACTTCAACTAAGTACTTTAAAAAGAATAATGATCTCATATATTTTGTGGAATTCACTTAATTAAAACTGTGCCCAAGCAATTCATTTCTGGGAAAAGCAATGAAATGTTTTTTCCCCCCAAATTATTAAAACTTTCAAAAATCCATTCCTATTTTAAAATGACCACTCTGTAATCTATAATCATTCTGTGGCAGGTGAGATTTTAAGAAACTCTTTCATGCATAAAAATAAACAAGCTTGATAAACTGAAAATGCTAATTCTCAAGTGTTGTGAATACAAGTGAAAGAAATTGAGTTAATAAGCCATGAAAAGCTAAAAGATGATGAATGTCCCTCAGTGGGACTGACGGCTCCATCCAGCAGGAGATGAAGGGCTGATGGAGTAGCCATGCTGGCTCGACCTTGCAATCAAAATGCTGTTGAGTATCTGTTATTCACAGTATGTTGAGGTGGGGTGGAGAACAATGGGGGAAACTAGAAACTAGAAAACAGACTAATATGAAAAGTATCTTGATTTTTCTACAAATGTGTAGAAGTTATCAGGTAAATTAATATAAACAATATTTTCAATACCAAGAAAGAAAGGAAACATCTTTGTAGCAGAAATAGCTACACAGTAAACCATGTGGACTATAGTACACATTTTCTGGATGTATGCCAGGGAGGGCAATAGTCAAACCAGGGAATTGGTCAGCCATCAACTCTTTGTGCAACCAAAAATGGAGGTCTTTCACCTGGAGGAACCAGGTAATGATGTTGCAAGCATTTACCCTCAAGGAAACAACTGTCTTAACACACTCATTCACCCACATAAAAGAGGCATAAGGCAACTTTGTGTACCCTTTGCTGGATCTGGGGGGAAAATACTCCTCTAGCAAATTTGAGCCCCAACTCTGTCCATTGCAGTGGTGTAGAGTAGGGAAGTTTCACTATTTTGTGATTCAGAAGCAAAAAAATGCTAGCATTTACATAAAACAGATTTCTTAGGCCTATGGAAACACTACTGGGCATTTGGCAAAGGAAGAGGCAAAATTACCTTGGATGGAAGCTTTCAGGATTCCCAGGTAGAGCCCTGCTTAGGTTAGACTCAAGAGGACAATGAATCGTAAGTTAGAGATGGTACACAGAGAAGAGCAGGAGAACCTCAAGGATTTCTGATGGCATAAACATCCAATAGAAGCTGTAAAACAAACAATGTCAAAATGACTAAATGCTTGGACAAAGGTGTTGATCATATAAGAAAATGGCACTATAATAAAAGAGAAAGATTCTCAAATATTAAAACACATGTCCTTTCTATGTTTTAAAGAAAATCATAGCCATTAAAATTAAAATCTCAATGATTGGGTAAAAATTTTGATTAGATACAGCTGAAGAGAAACTTGGTCAGAAGGAAGATTAAGTCAAACTGTTTTTCCCAATTTGGGCTTCATTTTAGAATATCCTGGGGATTTTGATAAACCCCACTGCCCAGGCTGCACTTAGATCCCATAGATCAAACTCTCAGAGTCAGGGATCTCAAGGTTCTGTGGATGATTCCAGTGTGTGGCTGAGTTCTCAATAGTTGCCTCAAAATGGAGCTCAGGAAACCAAGTAATGGAAATATCATGATCCAGAAAAACGAAACAAAACACATATGCAGACACTATGTCTTTTTATTTCTGTGTTTATTGGGTGCCTTTTCTGTGCCAGGCACCCTGCCAGGCAGGAAAAACAAAAAGATAAATGAGATTTAAAAAAAAAAAACAACTAAGACTTAAAAGGTACATCTTTAAGTAAAATTACCACAAAATCCAAATCTACTCATGTGCTGCTTTTCATAGCAAATCATATATTAGCTGAAAGTTAGTTGCCATTGGGAATAGCATTGCAGTAGAGGTATATGCACAAACCTCAGCACCGGGTGTGCATGCAAAACTGTTCAGTGTTTTTACTGATGGTGTCGCTCCAGTGTGCTAGACTGAAATCTCAGGGTCTTAATCTCCCATGGTCTCTGTTCCTTCTGCCTGGTGGTCCTGCTTCACAATTGAACCTCCAGCCTGAACTTTGGACTTGCTCAAGTCTTTGAAAGTGTCCTTTTTGCCTCTCCTTGCCTGACGGACACTTTTTTCATGTTCCCATTGGGACAGACTGAAACCATCTCCCTGTGAACACTGAATTCACTACATTATTCTGGTCCCCCACCCTCCTGATCTCCAGGCCTGGAGGGAAAGCGTGGCTAGTGGCTGGTATTAGGGCTAGGCTATAGTCTATCAGGAACTCTCTGGGGAGTCGATGGGTCCTAATTATGAAGATTCCAGGATTTAAGAATGTGTTACCCTTGCTTTTGACCACCACCCACTTCACTCTGGAATCCCTGGGGACAGCCTTTTCTACTTGCCAGATCCTTTCCCTCCAAATTCACAACGAATAAAACCTACTTTTTAAAACCATAAGCATTGTCTTTGACTACCATGAAAATATTTCTCACTATTCTTGTAAAATACTTGAAATGTTGAGAAAGCCCAACATTCCAGAGTTATTTCTTGGGATGAATTTCACCACAAAATTCATAATATTGATCTTCTTAACAACGAGAAAGTGATATCAAGATTTTTCAACGCCATAGTTTATTATGATTTATGTTGATTAAATAATTAATTTTTTCTGACGTGTCCAGGCAGGGCACATACTGTAGCCATAAAGTCCTGATTGCTGCCATTTCCTGCATTCTACTGGCACCTGGTGGTTCCTTTGTGGTAAACTATCTATGGTGCCTGCCTCTATCTTCATTGTTTGAAAGAAAAAAACTCAGATATTAGCATGTGTCCACTGTTATTAACCTTATTCATCTATCTTCACAAAACTCATAAACATTGTTTAAATCACAATGAAAAAGAAAATTTTAGAATTTTTATTGATCGTTTTGCATTAATAAAACTAAACACTCTGATATGTGAAAAACATTTTTCTAAAAAAAAAAAAAATTGTAGAATCAGAAAGGTACAGGTCTCCCCAGGAGAAATTTGTTTCAATCTCACTTATCACATGGGAAATCTGAGGCTCAGAAAGAATGTGTTATCATCATTCGTTAAAGGTTCCAAATTAGCTGGTGGATGCAGATTCCACCCCAGGAATCGTGACTCACAGATGGGCTCTTCCTGTCCTTGGTTCTGTGTTTTAGGAAGCTGTTTCACTAATGTATTGGAGAAACAGCAGTAGTCACAGAAGTAATTAGCAAGATGAGATTACTATATCATCTTTCTGTGGAATGAAATTAAGGAAAATTGTGTGTATACAGTGAAGTTTACTGCCCCCAAACAGAAGGAAATCTTGGGGGACTTGGACTCAGGGTAGGGCTTTGGCTCCAAGAGAATGTCATCACTGTCATATTACTTAATAAAGATGTATTTACTTTATTAAGGTAAAGACAGATCCTTGTTATATTTTTTTAAAGAAAATATGCTATAAACCTAGGTATTATGTAGGAAAAAAATGGAACAAGTTTGGGTTCTCTTGGCTCTTAAAATCTGACCTTGCCTGGAAAGGAAAGAAACGGCCAAGATCAGTTTTTGCCTTTTTTTTTTTTTCCAAATCTTTGTGTCCATTTCTATACCACAATTTCTCCATAGAAACATATATTGGTTACGGTTTCTTGAGGTTTTAAAAAGTATTGTTTAGTGCCAAATCATGCGTGAAATTAAAAATTCCAAGCTGTATTAAATGTATGATGTGAGTACTCATTTTACTGAAATAATTGAGAAAATATTACTGCAGTTATTACTTTAACCTGTTTGGAAAATCCCAAATTGTAAAAAAGGCAATGGTTATTTTTAAAAAAATGATCAAATATACAATTGTGTGGAACGGATCTTATTACAAATTCCAAATATGTGATTTTAGAAAGATGGCTATTTCCTGCTTTTTATATATGATAACTGAACAGACTAGAAGGAAGCTACAGAAAGTGTGGTTCTGGTCATGAAATTAGGATTTAAAAATGAGAAACTGTTCATTAGAAACAAGCTGCCCAAAGATGAAGAGGGAAGAAAGTTCAAGTTTCCCCCGAGAATTGGTAGGAAACATAAAGGATCAAGTTCCGCCATGAACCTCTTGAGTTGGAATCCTCAGACAGACATCTATGTTTAAACAATCCTGGGAAATTGATTCCCTTGCTTGCTGAAGTTTTAGAAGCAATGATCAGGCACCAAGATTGACGTGCTCTCTCCTCTGTCTTCAGGTGGTGTATTTCTAAAGGGCATATCCTCACTCCAATACCAACTTGCTACAGGCCTCTCACTCCCTCCTTCACCCTCCAGTGCCCTATTCTGCAGTAGTTGAGATGGGCCATGCCCATAGTTCTTTCTGCCAGCTGGTATAGTATGACTGGTGCAGGTTGCACACCTTGGAGGAAAACCATTGAACAGATTTCTCTCCCTGTTTGGTGAGCTCCTTCCACCAGGCTCCACCATGCAGTTTCTGCCATGGCCAGCTCCTGCAGGGCAGGTTGCCCAGCCTTCTCCACACGAAGCACCTCCTCATGCATCACCTCCTTATAATATTTGATACATGTTAAATTATTCAAAACAACGAGTAATTTTAGTACAACCAAAATATTGTACGGGATATACTCATACTAAAAAGTTACTCATGGATGATCTGAAATTCAATGTTTGGGGGGGGGGTGTGATTAGTGGGGATTGAACTCAGGAGCACTTGACCACTGAGCCACATCCCCAGCCCAATTTTTGTATTTTATTTAGAGACAGCGTCTCAACTGAGTTGCTTAGCACCTCGCTTTTGCTGAGGCTGGCTTTGAACTCGCAATCCTCCTGTCTCAGCCTCCTGAGCTGCTGGGATTACAGGTGTGTGCCACTGTGCCTGGCTTGAAAGTTTAACTGGGCACCTGAGTTCCCTCTCTTCAGAGACTCCTCTTCTCCACCTAGGGGCTGATGGAAATGTCCTCAGAGCCAGGACGCTCGTGCTGTTGCTGTTTCTTTGTCTGTCTTCCTTTGCCCCCTGTGTCCTAGAAAAGTTCATGACATTTTGTAGGAAATTGACAGGTTTTCCTGCCAAAATGGCGAACCTGCTTCCTAACCCAAGTCCATTCTTAAAGTACTGTGGAAGGGCAGAGATTTGGTGAGTGGTGGGCTCACGTGCAGTCTGTCCTACCTCATCCCCTCCAGCCTCCCCCAGCCCCTGGGTAGGATGGGTCACACGCTGGGAGAAGGTCTGACTCTAGCTGTGCACAGGAACGGGGTGACCAGGGAAGACCCTGAGGAGTGCTCCCTACACAGGAGTGAGCACAGGGACTACACCTGCCTGGGGGCTCTTCCCACAAAGCTTGGGCTTCCCTCTGTCTGCTCACACTCCATTGGCCAGAAGAGCTGTTGTCCCCACTGCAGAATGTGAGCTCACAAGCCAAGAGAACTCCAGAGCTGAGCAGTAGCAGTCCAAAGGGAAGGCTACATACCAGTTGGGCATGCCTGCGAATCTGCCGCAGACTCACGGCAACGTGCTTCTCAGGATTGTAAAACAGGCCTTGTCAACACTTCTGAATAGATGAGGATGGAATTGTCCATCAGAAGCAATGGTGGCAAGTTATTAGAAAGAATGCAGCAGAACCTATAGGTATTAGAAAATGTGAAATTGAGAGCACAAAAGGTGTCCTAAACAATACTGCTGAGAGGTGAATGGCTCAGCTGAAGGACAGACCGGGGAACCCAGAAGCCAGCAGAACTGCAGAAATGGGAAAGATATGTGTAGACATGGAGGAGAGAAGGAGGAAAAGCATGAGCTCAAATGGGCCGACAGGAAAGGAAAAAAGAAACACACAGGAAAAGTATTTGAATAAATAAATATAATCTCTGTAGAAACAAAGAAAATGGAAAGATCTTATATTGAAAACATAACAGAATGTCAAACGAGAGAAAAAGTAAACTCACCTGGACGCGCTTTACGGTGAAATTTAATAACAAGAGAAAGGACTGTGATTTAAAAAAAAATAAAAGGAATCAGATTAATATCAGATTTATCAATGGCAACACCAGATGCAAGAAGAAGTTAAAATGATTTCTTAAAGGCATTGAAGGAGAAGAATTGACCTTACAAATGTGTAACCTATTGTGTTGTCTTGGGTTATAAGATTGTCATTAACATGTAGTAAGAAGTGTTTACAAGCAGACAGAATTCACAGGTTTGACAAAGACCCACAGTTAAAATATCCCTTCAACACATACGAGAAAAGAGATGAAGGAGGAAGAGGTCATAGAAGGTGGTGTTAGTAAGACAAACCAGTCCTGCAGTAAAGAGAAAGGAGATTATTCCTAGAACACAGTCTCCTGAGAGCAGGGACAGGCAGATGTTCCTCAGCTCCACGTCCTCCTTCCCCAGAGCCCACTTGGGTCTCTGTGACCCTCAGCATGGGCTCCAGGGATGTTCTGTACCCACTAGGGGACCAAATGGCCATTTGTAAGGGACCTGAGTCCTTGTGATGATTGCTATGATGATTGCTTAAGATCCTATTAGCTTTTACACTAGTATGATTAAGGGGTACTCCAGAGCATTCCTTCCCATTTCCCTTCTGTAGCATAACCCTACTTCTCCTTCCCATTGCCCCATAGCACATAGCATGCCCCCTTTATGGTGGCCCATGGGAAGGTGGTGGCATTAACTCTGGCTCAGTGGAAGTGGGATTCTGCCCCACCATGGGTGAGTGAAAATGCTCCCCATGCGCCCACCACTGCTCTTGCCTGGGGCTATGGGAAGGGCCAGAGCCCTTGGAGCACGTCTCTAATTGTGGCCAGGCTTGTCCATGAGGCTCCCAATTCTTGGGGCTGGTGGTCCCAAAAGGGAAGCATGGTCCTCTGGTGGAGGAGCAAGGTGGGTGGGCACCCTAGGTGTGTGTGGGGGAGGCACATGTGGCCCCCTGTGGGGTCTCCCCTCTAGGACACCCAGATGAAGACTGAAGAGGCCAGACCCTTGCAGGTGAGACTCACCTTCCTGTCACGAGTCACATTTCCTGTGGCCTTGCCGCATGCCAGGTAGCTCATAAGGCACTTCACTCTTCATAAGCCTGATAGCCACATTCTCAGGCAATGTTGTGCCCTCCTGTCCTAAGGAGAAAACAGAGACATAAGGTCATCTTCCAAGATCCCATGGACTGCAAGAGAGAGATTCAAATCCAGGCCCGCCCAAGGCCGGCCTCTGTAGGCCTCCATTTCCATCAGATGTGTCTGGTGACCTCCACAGCAGCAGCTCTCAGTCAGGGGCATCCGCTCCCCAGGGGACATCTAGTGACGCTGGCGGTATTTTTGGTTGTTGTAACTTGGGAGTGCTACTGGCAAGGAGCAGGTTGTGGCCAGGGTGCTGTTACTCACCCCACGGCAGCCCCAGCAACTGAGCATCCATTACCCAGTCAACGTCCATGGGGTGGAGGTCGAGAAGCCATGTTCTAGAGGGTTCTGTGTCCCTCCTTCACTGACCCCCACTCCTGCCTGGTGCTGGCCACCACCATCTCTCATTAAGCAGGTGCTAGGAGCTCCTCCCCTGTACTCAGCCCCCTGCCAATCTCTTCTTCACCCACCAATTAACACGATTTTTACAAAACACAGACTAGATCTTATCCTTCCCAACTTAAAATACCAAAGAATTTTCTTTCCCATCCAAATAAATGTGCTCTTTATCTGGGCACATGGCTTCAGCACTATGTTGTCTCTATGACCCCTGCGGCCTCCTTTCTTATCAATGCCTTTTCTATTTTCCGCTTCGGCACACTTGAGCGTGGGACAGTCCAGTGAGCGCTCCCTGTCTTTCCCCTCCAATCCTTGATCACATGACCTCTGTTGTTTAGTCTGTTCTTCCTCAGTTCCTTAGGGAATCCTGCTGTCTCTCTTCCCAGACCACTCCTCCTTCACCCCCAGCACAGTGGGTTGCCCTGGCTAAGCTTGTTAACTTGATAGCCAGTTCCACCACTGAGCGGCTTGGTGAGCTTAGGAGCAGCACTGAATCTTTGTGCCTCACTTTTTCCATGTGACAAATGGGGAAAATGAGATTGTCCCCTTGCTGGGGATTTTGAGAGAGTGCAGAGAGATCATGGGGAGAGAACGCCCATAGAGAGCAGGTGCCTGGTGTATTCTGTGAACTAGGCAAAAGTATCAATAAGTTGTTCTAAATGTGGTTAATATTATTCTGAATCTATGAATATATGCACTCAGAGGAGGGCTGTAGGACAATTTTGTTATTTGACATAAATGTCAAACTATAAATCAGCAGCCTTCCTCATTAAGGTTTGCAGGGGCCTGGGAAGAGGCAGGGATGAGCAAGATAAATGGGCTTAGTTCTCCCTCTAGTGGTGGAAATAGGAAAGTAACGCAGGAAAGAGCCATTGTTCTCGCTCACCTACAAAAAGCACCCCACACATGCTCCACCCCAAGCCAGTATCTCCAAGAAGCCTCTAGATTAAAATAATAAACATTATAATAATAGCGAAATATAGTTATAGAATTCCTATTGTGTCAGCTAAAGTCTCCAAGCTTCTTCCTAATTCCCTTCTGACCATTATTCGCTCATTTGTTTAAAACTGAGTTACAAGTCTTAAAGGAAGGGGTGTGCTTTCTTCCCTGCTTTCCCAAGCTGAATTTCGTACACCTCCTCTATGTTCCCAAAGACAGTAGGTTTGCAACTATTAAAACTGCATGTTTACAGAGTCCTGCCCCCGTTGGAGGTTTTGCCCAAGGCTCTGGAGAAGAGCACCATCCTGTAGGACTCAGTTGAGGAGGGCGAGAGACACATTAAGAGCCAGTGGGTCCTCAGGCTGTGACAGGTAGATCCAGGACGTTTGAGGAGCCAGAGATGTCATCAGGACATCCACATGGTGAGGGTGCAGAGGTCAGGAAGGTCTTTGCTGAAGATGTGAAATCTGACAGGAGATCTGCAAGCTGAGGAGCTGGTAAGTCAAAGGAGTTTACAGTGCAAGTGGATTCAGAGAGAGAGGGAGGGAGAGAGATGCAGGGGAGGGGGTGCCCCAGGAGACCTGAGAGGAAGCATATGGGTTTTCCAGGCAATGGAGATGACAGTCATGGGGGAGTTTGTTCAACAACTGCCCAGAAACTAAGGAATTGAGTTGAGCATCTGGCTCTGAATCCATGGTTTTTTTTTTTTTTTTTTTCTGTAACAATAGGCTTTACCCAAAGTGACCTCTGAGTGCCTCTTTTTTGGAAATTCCTTCCTTCCTTCCCTTCCTCTTTCCCTCTCTTCCTCCCTTCTTCCAGAGCTACTCATGAGTACAGTCATTCCAGGCAGAGGGTAAACAAAGACAAATCCCCAAAGTTGGGAGCATGCTGGGCTTGTTGAAGAAACAGCAAGGGAGCCACATGACTGGTGAAGAGATTTTTTAATCATACACAGAAAAGCTTATTTGGGGGTCTCTTAACTCCCTCTCCATTGCTGTTTCTAGGATACCAATGAAATCTATGAAGAGGATGCAAGACAGATGAGTCACATTCTTACGATCACATTCTTAGGCACATTCTTATGGTTGCAACAGGAACTCTTAGGAAAGAGTTGGTTGTAGTAATGATGAGAACATTTGTGAAGGGAAGGTGCTCTTGTCTGCTTGCTTGCTTTAATGATGGTGTTCATTTCACCAGGTCTCTGTGACTCCAGGCACCAGATCACTGCTAATGCACTGTGTCTGTGGAAGCTCGGTGTGCAGGTGATTTCAAGGGCAGGTGTCAAAGATGGCTGAACCCTCCAGAAACATTTTTACCTCTGTAGACAATGCATCAGGTCTGGTGTTTTGACCCACCCTGACTCTCCCTTCTCACAGGTGCATTTACACCCCTCATGCTGGAACAATCGCCTGCATCACTGGGTTGACAGCTCCTTGTGCCTTACTGCTCTCTGCCCGATGCCCTCGTCCTTTGCCCTGATATTTGCTTTCCACCTTTCTCTGTCTTTTGTGGTTTAATTAAGCACTTTTAATGACTCCATTTTCTCTCCTTTCTTACCATATCAGTTATACTGCTCTTTGAACATTTTCTATATGCTTACGTATAAGCATATATGTATGTATGTATGTATGTATGTATATATATATATATATATATATATA
>NW_026000005.1:44292836-44297023 GCF_001458135.2 Marmota marmota marmota | reverse complement strand
TATATATATATATATATATATATATATATATATATATATATATATATATATATTCAGGATCTATTCATAAGTATGCATTATTGAATTTATTGTGGCTACTATTATTTTGAATAATCTGTTGTCTATTAGACCAAAAAGAATACACAAAATTAAAGTTTTTATTTTACCTTCATTTATTCCTTTTTCAATTTTCTTGCTTTCTTTATGTAGAGAGTCTTTGGTCCTTGATAGATACAGTATTTTTATAAAACCTCCGACTTCTTTGAGGACATTATCGTTAGTTTTCTATAGATTGAAAATGATATGACTAGGTGTGGTTTTTTTTGTTATTACTACTTATTTACCTTGCTTGGTATTCTCTGAGCTTCCTGGATGTATGGTTTGGTGTCTGACATGAATTTGGGAAAATTCTCATTCATTGTTGTTCCAAGCATCTCTTCTCCTCCCCCTTCCAGTTATGCCCATCGTGCATCAGGTACACCTTTTATTGTAGGCCCAGTTCTTGGATATCAAACTCTTTTTAATTTTCTGTTTGCTTTTCAGTTTAGAGCTTTCTCTTGATATATTCTCATAAATTCTGAGAGATTCTTCCCCCAGCTTGGGAAAGCCTACCTTTCCAGTGTCCTGTCTACTAATAAGCCCATCAAAGGCGTTCTTCATTTCCGTTACAGTGTTTCTGGTCTCTGACATTTCTTATTGGTTCTTTTTTAGCCTTTCCATCTCTCCACTTACATTTCCCATCTGTTCTTACATGTTCTCTACTTTTTTCAACAAGGTCCTTACCATATTAATCATAATTGTTTTAAATTCCCAATTTGATAATTCCAACAGCCCTGCACGCCATATCTGGGCACTTGTTCTGATGTTTGCTTCATCTTTAAAACAGTGTGTATGTTATTTTGTTTTATTTGCCTTTTATTGCGTACTGCAGCTTTTTCTTAATAGCTGAACATAGTGACTTGGGTAAAAGGGACTTGGGAAGGCAGGCTTTCAACAGAGTAGAGGGAGGGCATGGCAGGGGAGCTTTCTATAGTCCTAAGATGCAGCTCCAGGCTTTTGGTATCCTGGGTCTCTGGGCTTCTTAGGGCAGATCTGCAACTTGCAGCTTCTTACATCTTGCTATGTCCAGTGTCCACCACGGTGTCCAGCACATAAATAGGTTCAATAAACTAGAACTGGATTTAACTGACTTGAAGCAAAAAGGACCTTATTCATCCAAGATGAGGTAGATAATGGGGCCATGGCCAAAAGCTGCAGCTGGAAATGGAGACCTGGATTTTCTGACCTACCAGTTCTCGCCCACAGCCTCACAGCCCTGATGGGTTCAACGCCCAGCCTGTTCCAAATTGTTCCTGCCTCAAGCACACAGGGATTGCTTGGTTTGGTGTTAAATGAAATTGGTTTCTTAGCTTTCTTTTCCTCCCTTCTTCCTTCCCTCCCACAGGAAACCTAAGAATATAATTAAGTATTGGAGAAAACAAGTGCCTGCAAACTGCATGCTGATCTCCAGTCTCTGGTCTGAATTATCAGAGAAGAATATGTGGCAATGAATGAGTTATACACAGAAAATGGAACCCTTTGCTGGTGTGGTTATTGAAAGTGCCAGATCTAGGTCGTGTCCTTGCTCCTGGAAAGGCAGCAAATGTCACCACATGGATGACATTTGTTTCATCACAGAGCCATTGCATCTCACTTGCTCCCCCTGGTGCCCATGCTCTGCTGCTGCTGCCCATACCTGGGGGAGAGAGAGGCTGGGCCCACCTCTCAGGTTCTGTCTTGCTGTGTGCTGCTCACTAACCACGAGTAGGTAACAGACCTCCCCGTGCTCAAGTTCCTTGTGATAGGAAGGGTCCATGTGGACATAGGAAAACTTATAAAAATCAAAATCAAAGTTTTAAAATTCATGGGATGTTATGCAATTATCAAGGCTTTCTACCTTGTTTCTAGATTTGTGTGTATGTGTGTGTGTCCTTGGTTAAAAAAAAAGTCATATTTTTAACATTACTTAGCACTCCAGTGCCTAACCCCAAAACCCACAAAACAAAAGAAGAATAAATTTTAGGGGGCTAAAATTTATATGTTCAGTAAATTTGAAAGATTTAAGCCACTAAAATCAAGTTTAAATCACTTAATTTTTCTGGCCTTCAGCTTCCCAGTGTGGACAGGGAGGTTTGGATCAGGGACATTGGCGGTCTCTTCTAACACTAATAGCTCCTGGTTCTGTAAAGGAGCAGATTTTGTATCTTACCCATCACAATTATGGACAGAACATGCTCAGTGGGAAGCTTTGACCAGTATTCCCCAAACACAAGCACAAGCATCATCGTAGCTCTTTATGGTACAGATTCCTAGGCTTCAGACAAGAAGGGTCAAATCTCTAGCGATGGGGCTTGAGAACTGGGGACTTTGAACTGTACTGCAGCTGTTCTCAATGGTCTGCAGGTTTCAGACATGGTGTTATAATCCAGAGCCACAAAGTGAGCAGGTAGGTTTCTGAGGACAGTTGAGAGCCTGCCAAATGCCCATCCCCATAGACCTTGTCATGAATAGTTCAAGCTGATTTCAAACTTCGCCTCCCTAAATTCCTTCTGCTCAGATTTCCATTCTTCTTGTTTCTCCTTGTTATTTATTATTTATTTTTAAAGTGTCTGTGGGTGTCTTTGCTAAAAAGGACTTGGAATATGATCAAGTGAGATGGTCCAGGAATTTAGAAATATTTCCTGATTTTAAGGCCTTTAAATCATAACCCTGGCCCACTCCTTGTAGCTAGCCTTCTTGGAATCCTTCCCTCCTTATTTCACCAGATGGGGAAAGCACTCATCACTGTAGGAATTACAAGCATTAAAATCCAAACTTTCGGTATTTCCTCATTTTGTATGCTAAGAAATTGTAGCAGGTAACTTTGTGTGATTTTGTGTTTCCCAAGGGGCTTTTGCAATCTCGTCTGTGCAGTTAACGGGTCCACAGTCAGAGGGGAGGAAAGGGCAGCCTTTGTCATTTACTTACCATGTGACTTGGAGCAATTTACTTAAATTCCATAAGCCTCAGTTTTATCCTGAGTAAAAAATGAGGATTATTTTTGCTAAGAATCATTCCCTCATGTCTCAAGGATTATATGAGATAAAGATGTTTATTAGGTATGAACTACTTTACTGAATTCATTTCACGGTAATTTTTCACTTTTAAGAACATATTAATTTGAGGTTGTATTTAGAACCCCTGGTTTAAGTTATGGCATTAAGGATAAAGCTGGATTTTCTCTAGACGACTTCCTTTCTTCCTCTTGATCCTCTACTAGGATTTAAGTAAAATATCACCTAATCTTACAGTCCAGGGACCAAGATTAGCAAGAAAGCACTGAGAGCATTTCCCCGCTATTTTCTCTAGGCTGGAACTTGTGGGGGTGCTAGCTCTAGGAAGATGGCAGAGCACTCTTTTCTGTCACAATACCTTCTAAGTGTCCCCTCCACTAAAAGGACTTGGGAAGGCCCTTCACATGGTTCCCAAGCTCCCTACCTGAGTGGCCAGCTCTCACCCCACACACTTTCTCTTCCTTGGTCTTGTTATCTTGAGGTTAGAGCTAGCCCAAGTTTTGGGTCTTTGCTTCTATGGAAACTCCCAACCTAATGTCTCAGGCTACTGCAGAGCAACTACCACCTTCGTCACCCCCCAACCAAAGATATACAGTCCCAAACCAAGTTTCTTTGCCCTCGATCCCACCCACTCCACTGTGTGAAGCAGAACACACTAAACTACATTTTCAAGCACAGGTATCCTATGATGCCAGATCTCTTCCTATTTCAAATCTTAATATCAAAACTCAGAATTCAGATAGATTTAGATGAAAGTTTAGATACATCTCTTGCATCTAAACTAGCTCTTCTTACTATTAAGAAGGTAGAAACCAATCAAATCAAGCTAAAATAATATTCCTCACTGAAATGCTCATGAATGGAATAGATTCGACAGTGACGCCTACTCATGTTTGTGATTTTTGCACACGTCTTTGGGGGCCTTGATCATTTCCTCATGTGTACAGGTGCATTGCAAAATAAACATCTGAGTGCAGGAAGGATGAACTCCCTGCATACTCTTCTCCCACCATTCCTCACCCTTCCCCCAACCTTTTCTCATGTGACCAGGAAGCCTTGGTTGCACTGCCTCTTTTTCCACCCCCCCCCCCATCC
>NW_026000005.1:44258210-44292818 GCF_001458135.2 Marmota marmota marmota | reverse complement strand
CGTTTCTCTACTGCATTGATTTCTTGGTTTTCATGTTGAGTGGTCAACTGACTGGGCCTTGGTAGATCCATTTGAATGCATTCGCCATCTTGATAGATACTAATAGACATAGGGGTGGAGGTCGGGGTGCATGGCTTCAGAACACATTCAGTGAACATCTGCCTGGAGCTATCATCGCCTTTATGGTCAAGTCTTCTCACTGTGACTACATGCCAGCTACGGGCGGGGGCTATTTTGTTTGCTTCAGAATCTGATGTTGTTTAAAAATATCCTTTTCATCCCACTCCACCAATATCTTAATTAGGAAATGTTCCCTCTAGAATTTAACATATGGTCTTATTCTTCTCTTCTTCTTCTAATACTGCCAGTATTTGTTTTCTTCTTATTTTTAATTTTTTTAATTCTTCTGGGTGAGCTACAAAGGAAGCTTAGAAGATTCAGGTCAGGTATATTTACTCTGCCATCATGCCAGTCCCAAATCCTAGTCTCCACAAAACTGGGCTGGGAATGTTTTCTATCATGACCTTAGAAATGATTTGGCCTCTCTCATTATCCAATTGGATTTAATTTCCTAGATCAGATGTGTAAAATGAGATGACAGGATTCACTGCCAAGGGATACCCGCCAACCACAGATCAGAACTGACTTTGTGTGGTGTGGAGGTCAAAATGCAGATGGAGCTTCCACACAGCTGCGGAAAAGGGAGTGCAAGCCAGCTGGCCTGTCTGGGGGACCTAGACAAAGGCCAATTGTCCTCTCCAATTTTCTACAAGAAAAGGGCCAATTGGAATGTCCCTAGAAAATAGTGCTAGGTGAAAAGAGGAGTCAAACAGTTAGATCCCAAAGAGGATAGAGTCTCACCAAAGAAGAGTCTGAGTCCTTTGGAAGGTCATCCTGGTGACCTCTGTCATCACAGAATGGGGTTCTTGAGATACATCCAGGTCCTGAAGCATAAGAGCCATTCAGGCAGAAAGACGAGCTGGGAAAGCCAAAAGGCTTTTATGTGGGTAAACACACATTTTAGGAGTGTTGAGTGGAACTCATTACCACGCTTTTCCAACAGCCGTGACAGCGGAATGAGGCAGATCTGCACAGCTCCTTAGTGGCCTGTTGTCGGATCACATCACGACATTTGGGAAAGTTTGGGCCACCTGCGCCTTCCAAGACACCTTGCAATACAGTGAGAAGCCGGGTCACAAGACAGCCTCAGAAGAGAAGGGAAACCAAAGGGCACAGAGGGGGATTTATGTGGTTAGAAATGATTCTGAGAAGTTGTTGGCTCTCAGAGGACAGTCTAAAGGGGTCAGGCCTGCATTCAGAAGGTTCAGAATGTGCCAGTTGGGCTGTATCAAATTCACCCGAGGAGATCAATAAGAAGTATAGGCTTATTGATTGCACCTAAGCTAACTCAATCAGAATGGTCTGAGTTTGTGGCCTTGTATGCTATAATTAAAAAAAAAAAAGAAGTGTAAAGTATGATGAGTCTAATTGATAATACTGTGTTATGTACAACAAATTTGCTAAGAAAGTGGATGGCAGGTGTTGCCTGTGTGTCTGTAAAGTTCAGGGTTCAGTTTATAACCAGGAGTGGGCATCTCTGATACAGGATATGAGCATATCCAAGGAAATCTCTAAAGTGGGAGGTCATGTTTTCCTGATGCATTTCAATAGAAGAATTTTGAATTTTAAATTAAATTTTAACAATGAGGTCAGACGTTGGGACAGTTCTTTGTATTTTTTCCACCATTTTCAAACCTATCTTCTTAAATTATTGCTTTCACACTATGATACCCCTTAAAGGCTTATTACAATGGTTCAATTTCAGACCACAATGCAGTGAAGTGGCCAGACTTATGCTTTGCCACAAACAACTAGAAAACAGGATGCAATGTATAAAATAACTGTTCATGTTGAATTGAGAGGACAGAACTCAGTGTTTAGCAAAGTTGAGGTGACTAGAAATTGTGGACCAGAGATGAAGACAACTAGAGGGAACTTAGGCCTAAAAATTAGTTCCAAAAAAGTCTTCAGTGTCCCCCTGGAGTCTTTGGCTGAATGTTGAGCCACACATGCCTACGGTGAAATTTCATAAGTCAAGAGAGACTAAGAAGGATAAAGATGCTACAAGGAAACAGCAACAACAAAAACAATGCCTAGAGTCACACAGGATGGGTATATACTTGAACTCTAACAAAAGTGTACAGAACTTAAAAATCTCTGGAGCATTCAGTAGAGACTAGACAGGTCACATCTTAGCAGCACAGTTGAACTATCCCTAGATGGCAGTTCACCTTGTATGAGCCTCAAAAAGTTAAAGCTATTAAGAAACAACTATCTTTAGCTTTAGAAGACATGATTCAACATTCTACTAAAAATAAAAAGTCTAAACCCTCAAACACATAATATTTGGAATGCTCAGCAAGTAATACAAAAATTACCGGCCATACCAACAAAAATAAGAAAATGTGAACCATAACCAGGAGAAAACTCAGGCAATAAACATGAACCCCAAATGAGAGAGATGATGAATTAGCAAAGACCTTAAAAGGTTCTTATAAACAAGCTAAATATAGTCTGTCAGGAACCACTCTGGACAGAAGCTATGTGCTTTAAGTCCTGAGTAAAGGGGTACTGAACATTTATTGCACCCGCAATCCATTGGGCTTTACCCAATGGATAAGGAAGATGTGGCCTCAGGATGGGCATCAACAAAGGGGTTGAATTACACCTACCTGTTCCTTTGTAATCCTACCTCTTTGCCCATTTTGTGATAGAATGTTCCATGGAATCTCCCCTTGTGTGTGTGCCCTATATAGGAATAAAGAATTCCAATGGTGCCCTCTCTTTCCACAGACCCCTAAGGTCACAGAACTGTCCCCTAATTTTGAAAAGGTACTTCTGTGTGTTTGCTTGCTTTCTTCACCATTTTCTTAAGTTATTGGAATAGTCAGATTTTGTGAACCCAGCATAGGTCACCAGCTCAGATAGATGGCGATAATAATCAATGATTTAAAAGGAAATATGAATATAGTAATGAGAGAAATGAAAGAGAAAAAATTAAATGAAACTTCTGAAGATGAAAAATATAATACCTAAACTGAAATATCCACAGGTTCTTTAACAGAAAATTAGGCACTGTGGGAGTAAAGCCCAGTGAACCTGAACATAGCCACAGCAACTATCCAAATTAAAGGGAAGCGAGGAAAAGAAATGGAAAAAAAAAAGAAAGAAAGAAAACACAACAAGAAACAAAACCCTAAGCCCAAACAGACTTCTGAAAGGTACTGTGATTCCTCATCCCAATAAAATAATTATAACTGGTGAAATAAGAAAAAATACATAACCAATGTCATTGAAAGTTACCCTAAGTGCAAACAGAAAATGGGAAAGGACTTATTCAAGACAATCTCAACATAAATAAGGGCTGTGAGAGTCTGTGGCATTTGACCCATGGCCCAGCTCTTGTCCCCAGGTAGTGTGACAATGAAGAAGTGGGTCTAGGCATGAGCAAAGGGAACCCTGGACCCCAGCCCCATTCAGAACCACAGCAACCAACCATTGTGATGCTGGCGTGGGAACAGATGTATACACCCATGAAATACAGCTGTGAATCCAGAAATAAACCTCACATTTATGATCACTTGATTTGACAAGGGTGTGAAGACAACTCAGTGGGAAATATTAGCCTTTGCTACCAAAGGTGCTTGGACAACCAGATGGCCACATGATAAAGAATTTAGCTGGACTCCTTCTTCACACCATCCACAAACATACCTCAACAGGGATCTTAAATGTAAAAGATAAAATTACAAACATCTTAGGAAAGTATGGAGGAATCAGTCTTGACCTTGAGTTAGGCAATGGTTTGTTAGAATAACCAAAAATGACAAAAAAAGCAATGGATGAATTGATCTTCATAAAAATAAAAAAAATATTGTGCTACAAACAATATCTCAAGAAGATGAAAAGACAACTGATGCCCTGTAATTTTCTCTTAGGATTTCTTCAATTTTTTACAGCACTTTTGATATGTTGCTGTAATGATTTCTAATATTATATAATTTCTAATTCTTTCTTGATTAGAGAATTTAATTATTTTAAATAAAAGTTTCTGTTATTGTTCATCTCAATCATTTTTTTCTTATTTAACTAACTTCTACTCTTTTTTTTACCATTGCTTATTCTTACTCTGTTCTTCTCCTCATTAATTTGAATTTTAGGTTCATATACTTTTAACCAGGAAAGGTAAATAAAGGCTTGAGCATATAGAAATTTTTAGGCCAGCATATTTGAAAGACACCAGAATTTCAGTTCTTTGGGGTTTCAAATATCCATGGTATTTCTTGAATTTTCTTTTGCTGACCTAACTTTTTGTGGGTATATGTGCAAATCTTTAAACAAACAACACAAATATTTATTTTCAGGTCTGGACAGAAATAAGCTATACATCTGTCTATGATTCTGTTTCTTTTGTAATAGAAAATAAAATATTGCTATAGCATTTTTCTCCAACCTGTATTTTCTTCTGCTATACAGGCATGCAAAGATATTTTTTCAACTTAAAAAATGTTATTTTGCAGGAAATGGTATTTCCAACCCATCTGATAATTGAATAAGATGGTTTGGGTGTGTTTAGAAAATTCTTTTCCAAAAGTATTCAGAATAATTAAAATAATCACTCTTTATTTGGCTAGAACATCTTTCAAAATAGCTTGGAATAAGTTCTGATCCTTGAAAAGCATTAGGATTTCTGAACAATCAAAACATCATGTTTTGATAGTTGGCATAACTTAGTCATCTTTGGTCTAGCTGCTGGTAGAATGCAGGGAGAAGAAAAAGGAAGGCATACATTTAGTGGGTGTGTGAATCCACTCTTGTGGAAAGCTCACCAGTTGTTCGGAAGCTGCTTCACATTCTAAATATTTTGGAAAGGGCTGATTGCTAAATTAGAAAGAAAACTAATCTCATCCAAGAAGACAGGGACAGCTAGGATTTACTCTCAAGACTCAAATTTACCAACATATAAATGGGGTTCTGGCCAAAATCTCCACTCACTAGCTGTTTAAACAAGAAGGTTAACATTTTTATCTTGCATTGCTGGTCTCTGAATCTGATTACTATTAATAATGTTATGAAATGCTTTAAATGAAGCTGATAAATTGCATGGTTCTGATCTTAAAATTCTGAATTATCTATAAGAAAATAAAATAGTGCATGTGGAATTCCACGTAAAACTGCATGGTGTATTAAGATCAGTGACTCTTAAGGCATCTAGGTAACTGGTATTTTTACCGCTGTCAGGCTGTGACCTTCTAGTGTTTCAGCTTGCTCATTTCTAAAATGGAAATAACATTTAACAAATTGTTTCATACTCTGATTTGCAAATGTCATGCAAATGTTGACTTAGGGACAAAAATAATTTTCCAAAGCATATTATTCTTCAATAGTACATATTTTGATTTAGGTTATCCTGAGGATTTCAAAGACAAAAATCTCAGAAAGGACCTCCTTTTTCTATTCTAATGTGTCAATAAACTAATTTCCATGCAAGAAAATTCTCTTTTATTGTTCTTCACCCTTTCTCCCTCTTAAAATCTTTTGTGTTATGCAGAGTTCCTTAGTACAGCCTTTGTGCCTTAATAAGGAACTCTGGGAACATCAGTCAAGGATATTTCAGCCATTAGACCTAAGACCAAACAAAGACAAACACTCATCTCTCTAAGGAAAATTTCTGCTTGTCCACCTCCCTCCCCGTCATTCTTCTCAAGAAGCACACTTGTGATTGAGATTTGTCTTGACATTCAATTCAAATAGCATGTGGCAAACCTATATATTCAGCTTATAGGCCAGCGAGGTATGATCAGTACTGTGGTGCTTTGCCTACCTCAGATACTCATCCAGCAGGCAGAATAGACTTAAATTGCTTTCTAATTGAAGCAGCTGCACCAATTGATATTATGATCTTTCCAGGTTTAATACTCTATATTATCTTCTGTGCATTTTTTAAAATATAGGTTGTAAAGAAATAAACAAAATATATTGAGATACAGAGACAGCTAGGTCCACCACCACCCCCGCCTCCAAAGCATTCCATACCTTATGGCTTTAACAAATATTTAGGAAAAAAATAGATAAGGCCACTTTCCCAACTTTTCTTCCATACCTAATTTTAATTTAAATTCCAATTTTAAGGCTATAGGTATCTTATTTTTAAAGGACTAGAAATGATGTACTTTTAACCTTAAAGCAGTCTCTCAAAGTCAGGACTGGGTGAACCTGTAATGCTTCATTGCCATGAAAGGAGCTGATTTTATTCTGTTTCAAAGAGTAATAAAGATTGTTTAGTCAATGCCTGAACATTACGGCTTACAGTCTTATTACTCAAAGTATGATCCAAAGTCCAACAGCATCAGCATCAACTGGGAACTTGTCAGAAATGCTGATTCTGGGAATCCACCTGGACATACTGAGTCAGAACCTGTCTTATTACAGGAATCCCAAGACTCGTTTAACTCTAAGACCTGCTGGCTTATAGGATTTATTTGCTAGTGAGAAACCACAGAAAGTCTTAGAATTTGATGGTAAAATGGATATGTTGGAAGAGACCAAAGTTCTGAAATAGCTGGTGATGCAGAACCAATAAAATATGTTATTTCAGTTATGACTAAATTTTAAAGGCAACTGCTCAGACTTTGTATTTTTGATTGTGAGAACAACCATGGATTGATTATGCCATTAAGATACCTCCTAACTCATAACATGGGCAATTTACCTCCTCTTTTAAAGAGAAATAGTGATAAAACAAAAATAGTACTATTATAATATTAGAATTTGATTATAATTTCACTAGCAAAACTTACTGAGTATGCCAGATGCAGTCTTAGGCACTGAAGTAAAAAAAAAGTGAATAGAATATGACCTTGTCTATATAAAACTTGTAATCTAGCTAGGAGGTCAGAAATATAAGCCTGTAATTAAAATATAACATCGTAAGTTCTCTTCCAGAAAGAACACTGCTTTGCCTGCCTCAGATACTCATCCAGTAGGCAGAAAAGGAACAGTGCACTTTCAATAAAAGTCGGCTTAGAGAAGCAAAGCATATTTACTACATATTGAATTTGGACCAGGTCACAGAATCTTTTATAAGTCTTTGTTTTGCACATTGTAAAGCAGGGTGATCATTCTCTAGGCAAAGAGAACACTTTGGTGAAAGGCAAGAGGTTTGCAAGACTGTTCATTCATTAAATGAATACAATATGTTTTGAATGAGCTCTAACTGTACATAAGATACTGACAATAGTAAGCAAAATAGTACCTCTGCTTTGATGAGGCCTGTATTGCAGTAGGGAAGATATGCAATACATTTGCAAGTGTATAACATGGTAGTGGGCTGTGCTGCTGTGGAATGTTTAATAGTCCAAGTAAACAGAGGGCTGTGGAAGTATCAGCACTATTTTATAAATGGAGTACGTGCAAACCTCCAGGGAAAAAGGACTGTGAGAAGCCCAGATGGAGAGCTTGGCAGGTGGGAATGGGCCTTAAATATCTGGCGTATTTTGAGGAGGTCTGGAGTGGAACAACCCAGGTGGGATGGTCTAGATGAAAGCAGAGACACAGCTGGGAGAGGGCTGACGATGGGATCCCAAAAGGCCTGGTCGTTTGTACTAAAGACTTTGAATTTTACTGTGAGAGACTGGAAACTTTAAGTGGTTTTGAACTAAAAGAGTGACAATGATCCGTGTTATAATCTAAAAGGAACACTCTGGTTGCTCTGTGGAGAACACATTGTTCCAGGACACAGACACCAGCCAGACCCAGTGTGGTACGAAGTGGGCATGGACTTCTGTATGCATCCCTGACGTCACAGCACAAATGCAAATAACGGTCTAGAGGATGCTTTGTGGGTAGGAGAGTCTGGAGCTCCTGGTGCTGGTCCTCTCACGATCCCACAGGGAGACCTGCTAGAGACGAATGCATCTTCATATATCATGGAATCAGCTCCAAGAGAAGAACCCAGGCACTATGTTGCTTTACATATTTATAGGGTAAGGGTGTAATGTCGTCAGCTGTGGATTGGTAAGAGTTTCCTAGAAAATGAAATCGCCTGCTAGCAAAGAAGACTTTCTAGAGCTCCATCTCCGCAGTCACTTTTTCTTGTTTTTAATTGAGTTCACTCAGAATTGCTAACAAATGGAAGAAGAAATTGTAGGAGGAGGAGGGAGAGAACAGGAAGGGGCAGAAGGGAGGAGGGAAAGAGGAAGACCCGGGAGGTTGTCTACATGTGTCTCTTGTCAAGGAGACCATTGCAATGGCCCAGTCAGAAGGAAACAGTATAAAGTGTTAGAATCAGTGAAAGTGGGGAGCCTGACAGGGAGACTCAGGGAAGGGGGGCTGGGCTCAGGTCACAGAGAGCTCACTTCTCACCCCGAGAAGTTTGGGATACATTATTCAGACTCATCACCCAATTCAGCTGGACACAACCACAGTCCCCAGCATCCTGGGCAGCAGAGCACCCATCTGCAGAGGGGCTGATGGCTCTGAATCCTGAAGACACTCAAGATGCCTCAATGGTGAATTGCTATTCAAGTGTGAGGGACGATGAGAGGTGTGACAAGATTTTATTTTCTCAGGGTCCTATGAGTCTAAAAATTGCTTGCTATTCCTCAGTGACATTTTTAGCTTAAAGATAGCCTGGAAAGATATGGTATGTTGAATCAGAAAGGCTGGTGAAGGAACAGATAGAGGAATATATGGACATATTTGCTGACCAGCAGTCACACCATGGGTGAGAGCAAGCCCAAAGGCAGCATTTCAAGCTCCATGTAAACCTGGAAATCAGAAAGCCCAGGTACCTGCCCTCGAACTCTGAATGGTGGGAATAAACTTAAAAGGCTTCCAGGAGCCGGGCACAATGGTGTGCACCTGTAATCCCAGCAGCTCGGGAGGCTGAGGCAGGAGGATCTCGGGTTCAAGGCCAGCTTCAGCAAAAGTGAGGTATTAAGAAACTCAGTGAGACCCTGTATCTAAGTAAAGAATACAAAATAGGGATGGGGATGTGGCTCAGTGGTCGAGTGCCCCTGAGTTTCAATCCCTGGTAGCTCCCCCAACCCCTGCTCCTCGGGGGTGGGGGGAAGGCTTCTAGGGAGGGAAAAGGCTAGAGGGAGGGTGCTGAATGTTGTAGGGTTGCTGTCAGCAATCCCCCTCTGGATGCTCCAAAGTTTATAGACGGTTTCTTGAAGTAAGTCCATTCCCAAAGTTCTATGATTTCTTGGCGACATCTTGGTCCTGATTGAAAGGAAAGTGACCACAACACTTGGAGCGACCAAGAGATCTTTATTACAGTAGTGAGAAAGAGGCAGGGTCTCTGGGTTTGCAAGATGCCTTGTTGGTCTAAAGGGGGTTAAGTGTTCAGTCTTAAGTGGGGAGTTGAGTGTTCAGCCCTGAGCAGGGGGGGCGAAGCCTTCAGCCTTGGCAGGGGTGGGGGGTGGCCGGTTGAGTGTTCCGACTTGAGGCAAACAGGCGATAAAGAACCAGAGCAGATGGGGGGTTGATGTCCAGGTTATCCTACAGCTAACATTGGTTCAGCCTGCCCTGCCCCTAATGCTGACTGCCTCTTTCCTGGACTTCTGCTTCTTTGTGTGAGTGTTTGTCCTGACATACCAAGTCTAGAAGGAAACTCACCCCTTTACCAATTCCCCCCAGGGCTCACGTGCACTCTTTCCCAGGCATTTATGAATCACACAGTTAACTGTGGCTGCAAGGCTTCTGTGAGGAGTCATTTCTGCATTAGACATCAAAACAAACTTAAAAGCCGGTTCTGGTTTCCCATTGCTAAGGAAAAACTACCCCAAAACCTAATGGCTTAAAAGAACCTTTTCTTTACTTGACAATTTTGCAGAGCAAGTGTTTGGGAAAGGGTAGGCTAGGTGGTTCATATCTCTTGCACAGAACATCTTTTCCCCATTGAGTTACCTTGGCAAATTTGCAGAAAAAAAAAAAAACAGACAATAGATGTGTGAATTTACTTCTTTTCAGTTGACCTATATGCCTATCCTATTGCCAATAACATTGTCTTAACTATTATAGATATAAACTACATAACGGAAGTCATCAACTCTTTTATTTTCAAAAATTGTTTTGTCTACTTTAGGTATTTTCCAATTTCAAGAAATTCCAATTTCTTGAAATTGGAAAATACCTAAATTCATAAATGCCTGAGAAAGAGTACATGTGTGAGCCCTATAAGGAAAGACTGCTAGGCTTTTTTTTTTTTTTTTCAGTCAGAATTGCTTTGACTGTATAGATCAATGTGGAAAGAAGTGACATGATAACACTATGTAATCTTCTGACCTGTGAACACCTTATATGTCTCCATTTATTTCGTATTTAACTTTCTTCAGCAGTGGTTTGTAGATTTAATTTATAAGTCTTGTATATACCTTTTTTGCAATTATTATTTTGATTTGTATATTACAATTATAAAGGTGAGATTCTTGGTGATATATTTGTGCATGCACAACATAATTTGGTGGATTTCATTTCCTAGTAACCCATCTTTTCCTCTCTTTCTCCTTCCCTCCACTCTCCTCCTCTACTCTACTGGTCTTCCTTCTATGCATGAGACCCGTTTCTTACCCCTTTTTTCTCTTCTCTTCTACATACGAGACAAAAGATTCAACCCTTGACTTTCTGATTCTGGCTATTTCACTTAACATGATGTTCCCCAGTTTCATCCATTTTTCCAGAAAATGACATAATTGTGTTCTTTTTTATGGCCGAGGAAAACTCCAATGGGAAAATATACCACATTTTCTTTATCCATTCATCCAGTTGGCAGATACTTAGGCTGGTTCCATAACTTGACTATTGTGTATTTGCTGCAATCAGTGTTGGTATGCATTCATCACTATAATATGCTGACACTATTTACCTTTTAAATAAATACCAAGAAAAGTTTTTTTCCTAGATTTTTTCCCCTATATTTTTGAGGTATCTCCATACCTGTTCCCATAATTTATATGTATTTTGATTCATATTTAATGATATGATTTTTGAGGCTATTGAAGGTATTTTCATTACTAGTTCTTATAACTTTTATTAATATTTGAAAATACAATTAATTTTTGTATTCTGAATTTGCTAAGGAGACCTTTCAAAATCCACTTACTGCTTCTAACAGCTTTTCCAAGAAAGGAATTTTCCATTAGGGGATCAAGTGATCTTTACACATTTAGATAGTTTTACTTTTTTGTTTGCAATATGAGAAGTTTTCTGCTTTCCTCTTTCTAATTAACCAGATAGGGCCTAGAGAAATGAACACCAAATGTACAGCTAGCTGTGGGCATTTTGTATGTCCACTGAGGAAGTTACCTCTAGTCCTTGTTCATTTGGAGTTTTTATCAAGAGTGAACACAGTGTACAATTCTTTTCATGTGCTTCTTAATTTGTTAATGTGTGTTAGGTTCTAATTGGTTAAAATACTGCTCATGTCTTCTAAAACTGCAATTCTTTGTCTACTTGTTTCAGTATTGAAATTGGAGTATTGAGGCCTCAAACTCTCATGTTCTAATTAGGTATTTCCATTTTTATTCTGTGATTATTTTTCTTTAGGAAAATATCAGCTTCTGTTTTTTGGCGTATATATATGTCTATAACTGATATATTTTTCTAATGAATTTACTTTCCATCAATATAAAATTTCTATCTCTAGTAACTTTTAAAAAAGCCTATTTGCTATTAATATCACCATTGCAGCTAGTTTACTATTTGTATGATATATCTTACCACATTTTTTTTTTCCTAGTCAAGATCCTGAGCAAAATGAGATAGCCCAGGGGACCATATCCCATTTCCTGTGAGTTTGTACAGGAGAACGTTTTAGTGTCCATTCTTTGCTTATCTCTGTGTTCATCCTGATAATTTACCCTGAGTAACAGGTTGGGGGCAAAAGGAAAAAAAAAAAAAAACACCAAAAATCCAACCTTTAAGAATCTCAGTTTAGTAACTAAAAATCTTCAGCAAGTCAGAAGAGGAAGGGAAAGCCATTAGAAAAAATGGAAAGATCCCAAAAAAAGGTGGCAGTTACTGACTCTGGGCTTTCAATTTCTTTGATCTGAAAGTTTTGGGTGGAGGTTGTCTGTGTCTAGCAGTCTACTGCTTGATCTGAATTTCTTGGGAAGTTTTTTCCTTCATGATGCTTCTGTTTCTGGAAAGTCTAAAAGGCTCTAAGTTTAGATTGTCCATTGGCATGGAAACCAGGGAGGTTGACATAAAGTTTTCAATTAAGAAAACAATGTGCCAGTGATTTCTTGGAGTTTCATTGCAGCATCTGTACTTTAAAGTAAAGCACTTCCAACGAAGTTAACTTTTTTTTTCTTTTGGCAGTAGTGTCACTCACAACAGGGCAAGTGTCTAGGCTAAAGATCATGTGATGGTTTCTTCAATTTGTCCTTAAGCAAAGCCACCTGGACAGTTTGGTGATGAGCTAGTGTTCTGCATTAAAGTTCTAGGATGTTATCCCCATTATCTATGGAAAAGCAATGTCAAGGTTAAGAGTTGATGTCTCTTAGACACTTAGTGTCCCCCTTGATGCTCTTATATGGGAGGCGTCTCTGACATCACTTCAAAGTGAGCTAAAGGCTATGAGAGTTAAGGCTAAAATCTATAGCTATAGCAACTGAAGTTCTCTGGATAGTTTTCCAAGTTTAATTGTAAATGTCACTCATTTATTTTACTGTCTTTGAGATGTCTTGAGATGTGAATTATAGGCAGAGCCTTATAAACTTCCTTAATTAATCTCAGTGGACACCATGTCACTATCACTAGCTACAGAGTCAGTTCTACCCAGGTGGGAAGCAAAGTCAGAAATTTTCTTTGCTCCTCCCAGAGTATTTACTTTAATGCAAGAAAAGATTCTGGTCCAATGGAAAACACAAGTAATGTTAACCACATGAAGAAGAAATTAAGTGGAAATGTTGTGTTCAAAGTCTCACTAAATGATGAACCACATCAAATCATTACGAATGTTTCCTGTTTTAACTAGCTAGCTGGCAAAAGGTCTTTCATTTCTGTGGTTTTACAGATTTAGTCTCCGGGAAAGGAGTGAATTGAAGAAAGCTAGAGTGACTTGTGATTGTATCCCCCAGCTTGAAAATCTTGTGTCCATTTCTCTTATATAATCACCAATGGTTCTAAATCTGGGATGTCCACTGAGGCTTCAAGGAGAGCATAGAAGAGATGGAAAATTCCCTGATTAGTGCATGTGGTCATGAGCTTTGGTTCTTCCAAGAGAAAGAATTGTGGAGGGCTTTGAATTTCTGCAGTGAGAGATGCAAATAATGTGTGTGAGAGCAGTAGAGATTTGTAGGATGTCATTCTGGAATCTAGGGTAAGGCAGTTGTTTTTCTAATGTTCTTTGTTCATACAATATTAACAGATGCCTTGATCTAGAGTTGAAAGAATTAATGTTACTAAATTCATCTGTTTAAATCCAAGGAACTATTAATTTAATCTATAACTATTTTCTTTGTGTCAAAATGTTTCAAAATGCTCAGCAACATCCTGTCATTCAGAATGGGGGCATGTGTGTAATTAAGTCTTTCATTTCCTACCCAAACCTGCAAGTTCAAGGTTAAGACACAAAAGAAGGGGATAGGTGGTTGGGATAGCTTCATCTTTTTTCAAGAACAGTGTATACTCAAATGTGGTAATTAACTCCAATCTTTTTTTCTGTCCTTTCCTTTTTCCTTTCTCATTCCCAGAAGAAGATGAATTAATTGACAGAGGTTAGGATGTTCTGGACCACACATCCTAGGAACAATCCTAAATTCTTGGAAGAATTTGGGAAATCCTAAATTAGATGATACAATCTGAATTTAAAAGGTTAAGCCTATAAGACCAGCATGGATGAATATCAAATTTTCCATGCCATTAAACATTTTGGCAGGATATCAGATGACATAAGCATGTTTAGGAAGGAGAGGTGAAGGAAAAGAAGAAGGCATGGTGTAGGTGAAGAACAAGGAGGTACACAGGAAAATGAAAAAGGTATTTGGGGTAGAGGGCCCAGAAGGGAGTCCAATCAAAGCTGAGAAAGGAGAGTGACAGCAGAGTGTGAGTTTGAATTTCAGCTCCTTCATATCATTAACAGAACTTTCTGAGAACTTAAGAAAAGAACATTTAACATATCCATTTCTTTTAAAGTCCCCCATATACCACTCAAAATTATTAGAATATTTGAACTCTTTGATTCTAAGGCTATATCAAATATGGGTCAATTTATCCATATCCAAAGTTTTCCAGAGTGGCTACTGATTATGAGCATCATACTTTCCATTGATAACAAAGCTGGGTCTGCTTTGAATGACTGTTGAGTAGCTAGTGATTATCCACATCCTTATGTTGACAATTAAATTAAAGATGTGTAATCAGTCCTTGAGGATCTTTCCATTGCCTACCACCCATTCCCATGCCCAGAGATATCTGATTGGTGAATCAAAATGAAAATTTTCACCAAGAACAGTTAAGAAAGAAAAATAAGTCTACTGGATACTAGTTTAGCGCGTGCGCGCGCGCGCACACACACACACACAAATCATTACTTGTTCACCTAGTGCAAGTCTAGTACAGTTTTATATCACTGGTGTGCAAAACGAGGGGAAGCATGAAGGAATCTCTGGTGTGTTCTGCACGTATCAGGGTGGCCTGGAGTAAGCCATCACAGCTCCATTCCTAACCTTCTCAGAATCTCAGATGCTGTGGAATGACATCAGTCACTGTACCACTAAGTGTGAGTCTTTATTTAGAATTCTAGCCATAAGAAAAGTCTGCAGAAACATTCTATCTTGCGGAAGAAAAGCAAGATTTAGAAATATAGCTGAAGCTCAGCTAGTTTTAGAAAAAGCTAGTCAAAGAGTTGCTGGAAGAGGGAGGAAGTTCCCTTGTGAATCATTAGCCATAGGTTGGACACTGGGTTTTACAAAGAGTATAAGGCTAAGCAGGGGCTGAGTTCAATTGCAAGAGGGAACAGGAAGAAGCGTCTGTAGAGGCCAAGGTCATAGCAGAGCCATAGGGGTCCATTTCTACTTCTAGATATAAACACTTCCAAAAACACAGCATTCTACCAAACCTTCAAAGGTCAGATAACCCCCATTATAACAACCTACTTAAGGGCATGGGAAATGGAAAATATTTCCATGCTTTTTCTGGTGAAAAGAATAAAACATTGCTAAGTAAACAAGATAAAGATTTTGCAAACTGGGCATGGTGGCACATTCCTGTGATCTCAGCAACTCAGGAGACTGAGGCAGGAGGATCACAAGTTCAAGGCCAGGCTCAGCATATCACAGAAGCCCTAAGCAACTTAGTGAGACACTGTCTTAAAATAAAAAGGGCTTGGGATATAACTCAGTAGTAAAGCACCCCTGGGTTCAATTCCCAGGACTAAAAAAAATTCTCCAAAGAGGGAAAAGTCTAGATCAATCTTACCTATCTATCTAGTCTATCAGGTTGATTTAATATACTTTTGATTTTTGAAGGAAAATATAATAATGTAATCAAGATTTTGGAATGTGTAGAAGTGAAATGTATAACAATAAAAGCCAAAGAGATGGGTAAATGGAGCTATCAGATATTTTCATCACTATGAACTATTTATTATATGAAGTACAAAGAAGCCAGTGTGGTGATATTAGTATTAGTAAGTTAGACATCTAGAAGCATTATGAGATACAAATAGGGGAACTTTATAGTGCTGAAAGTTTCCATTCAACAATAACATCTAATGATCCTAAATGTGTAACTAGTAACAAACTTTTAAATACATGATTCAAAGGCAGATAGAAATAAGTGGATAAATACACAAATCAGCAAATAGAGTTGGAGGTTAAGTATCTCTTTGTCAGTTCTAGATATAATAGGTAACTAACAAATCAGTGGAAATATGACATGTTATGTCAAATAACTATTTAATTGGTAAGTATGTAACAATATACTAACAATTATAGAATTCTTTGGAAAGGCACATAAAAATCATCAATATATTCTATAGACTGAGGCTTACAATAATTCTCAGTAAGGATGAAATGATCAAATTCATTCAGAATCTTATTTTGAATACAAAATTAGATATAAACCTGTCATGATTTGGATTTGAATATTCTCCCAAAACTCATATATTTAAAACTTGTTCCCCAAAGTATCAACATCCAAAGTAGGGATTTGATGAAGTGATTGGATTTGAGGGCTCTGAGCCCAAAAATAGATCAGCTCATTGAACAAATAAATACTGGGAGGTAGTAGAAACTGTAGGAGTTATAAACTACTTGGAGAGAGCAGGTTCTTAGGGGCATGCCAGTGGAGGATATATCTTATCCCCAGATACTTCCATTCATATTTATTCCCTCTCTTCCCCACTCCCCCTTTCTATCTCTATATATCTGTCTCTGATTCCTGGTTACCATGAGATGAGCAGCTATGCTATGCTACCATGATAGTCTTCTTTACTAAAGGCTCAGCAACAACAGAGCCAGCCAACCATAGAATGAAACCTGTGAAATTGTCAGTGAAAATAAATCTTCCCTCATTTAAGTAGTTATTCCAAAGTATTTTATCACAGTGATAAAAACCTGACTGAGATAGAATATTGGTAACAGTAGTGAAGTCATTGATATGACTACACCTGACCAGTGACCTTGTTTGTTGGAGGAATTTGGAAAAGTTTGGATGGAGATGCAGGCTAGAGTAACCCCAGCATGTTATAAGTAGAGTTTAGTGGGTGATTCTGGCATGAGCGTAGAAGACCAGAATCTTGATAGTAAAGACTGTGTTTATGACATTTCTTATGGGTTGGGATAGAGATCATTTATGTTACATCCTGGCAATTTTAAAAAAAAGTGTACATTTTGTCCATGCCCTGAAAATTTGTGTGAGGCTAAATTCATAGGTGATGGACTAATAAATACAGTGGAGAAAATTTCAAGGCAGTACTGTATCTAGACAGTGGCATGAATATTTATGTTCATTTTGAGACAAGCATGCAGTGAGGATTGGGAGCAAGAAACAAGAGTAGGAAGTTTGGGAAAATTTTCAGTTTGACCAAAAAGGTGTGCATAAAATTAAAGCCAAGGAAGATTTTTTTTAAGCAACCTAGGTGTCCATCAACAGGTCAGTGGATAAAGAAAATGTGTTATATACACAATGGCGTTTTGTTCAGCCATAAAGAAAAATAAAATTATGGCACATGCAGGAAAATGGATGGAACTAGAGACATCATGTTAAGTGAAATAAGTCAAACTCATAAGGTTAAGGGTCCATATTTTGTCTCATATGAGGAAGCTAAAGAGGAAAAAGGAAAACAAAGGTGGGGTGGATCTTCTAAAAAAAACCAAGAGAGAACAGTAAAGGAAAAGGTCACAGAGGCGAGAGGCGGAAAGTGGGTGGGAAGTGCTGGGGAGTGATATTGTCCAAGTTGCATAGTTCTATTGTGTGCATGTGTGAATATGTAATCACCATGTGTACAACTATAATGCACCAATAAAAAAATGTGGAAAAAAGTTGTGATTTCTGTAGAGACAAATGACACTAAAGATATGTCAAGTCCTTTGCATGAGGACAATAGGAAATATACCTTGAGTGCATCTCAGGAATTGTCCAGACCCCATCTATCATGAGTTCAAGGTATAAAAATGTGAAATCTAGAAAGATTTGGCTTTGAAAAGAGAGGGCCAGGGCACCCTGTTTCCACAGGGCCGTCCGGGAAGTTGTTTGCCCAGGATTCCTTTTACTATGTTTAGCTACCTAAGCAAACAAAGGCCACTTCAGCCATCGTCTAAGAGGCTCAGCTACGGGTCTCACTGACAGTAGAAGTGACAGTGACACCAAGTTCACATGATGATGATTTTGAAAAAATTCAGAATATTGGAGTTATAGGATCAGGAAATTTCCATCTAGATTTCAAAGGAAGGCTTGAGAGGCTAGACAGTATGTGATTGACAGGCAGCCCCAGAGGGTGATGCAGGAAGTTGTGATGTAGATCCCAGGAAGTTACAGATGCCAGAAATATGAAAAGTATGTTGAGGAAAGCCACTGGCAGTGAGCAGAGCCAGCCCAGAGGGAGGCCATATGGACGGCAGCCAGCAAGCTACAGGGGCAGGGCTGCCCAGTTCCTCTTCTACTCACATCTCACCACCGCATGCCCCACAAGCTGGACATGGAAGTAGAGGATTTAATGTTTCTCTGCTGGGTTTGGTCTTGTTTTGTCCCATCCCTACTACTTATGTCCCCATTCCTTCCTTATATAATAGGAATGCTTACCCTGTGCCTATCCCACCACTGTGTGTTGAAAATTGTAACTTGAAATTTTATTTTAACAAAGACTTTCAGCTAAGAGTTTGCCTGGAGGCTCAGAGGAGACTTTGGACTTATTCTTTTGAGAACTAGAGAAATGACTGAGACTTTGGGGATTTTTAGTGAAGGACTAAATGCATTTTGCATTGTGAGAGAGACCATGAGCCTTTAGGAGCCATGGGTAGAATTTTATTCTGGATTCATGTGCTGAAGGCTTGTTCCCCAATGCAGCGATGTTTGGAGTCAGAGATTTGGGAAAGTGTTTGGATCATAATGGCGATGCCCTCATCAATGGATTAATACCTCTAGGGATTCATAGCTGAATGGATTAGTGGGGGAGTGGAAATCATAGGAGGCAGAACCTTGTTGGAAGGAGTGGGTCCTTGGGGTGTATGCTGCTTGTCCTGACCGCTCTTCTTGTTCCCCAGCTGCCAAGAGGTAAGCAGCTTTGATTCTTGATCTACTGCCTTGGCACAGGCACAGAAACCATGGGGCCATCTAACAGTGGACTGAAACCTCTGAAACATCGAGCCAAAACACGTCTTTCCTGCTCTAAGTTGATCTTCCCAGGTATTTTGCTCCAGCAACAGAAAACTGACTTACACATGATCTAACAGAAATGAATATGGAAAATTACAAAATACTTGAAATAAATAACATAGTTCTAATGAACCTAAGCATCCAAGAAAAAATATATTAAAATAAAACAGTGATATGAGTTAAAAAATAAAATGCATCACAATTTTCTGAGATGAATGGCAGAAGTGATTACTGACAAAATGAAAGCTCTACCTCTATTAGAAACAAAGAAGTGCTTAGAATAAATGACCTCAGCCTTCAGCTAAGAATGTAGAAAAAGAAAAGCAAACAAAACTCAATGTAACAAGATAAAACACAAATGGAAAATAATACAAATATGTTTAATGAAACATGGGACACACAACAATGGAGAAAATAAATAAAATAAAATATTTGATTTTAGAAAAGGCTAATAAAACCAATCAATGCCAACTAGGTTGATCAAGAAGTAGAAAATGGAAATTATGAGAATCAGTAACAAAATGCAAAGCAGAACATAATACACAGTTGTTAAAATGACGTAAAACATTATTTATAATTTTTTGCCAATAAAAAAACTTCAATGAAGAGGCAACATCCCTGAAAAAACAGAAATTAACAAAACTGATATACATGGAAATAGGAAATCTGAAAAGGCTGAAACAAATTAATGAATTTACATCTGTAATTAAAAATCTCCCCCAAGGAACACTCCATGCCCACATGGCTTTACCTATGAATTCTACCAAACATTTAGGAAAGTTGTAACAACAGTCTCACATCCCAAGGTAGAGGATGCAAAAACCATGTATTTGTTTGACTTCATCGAAATTAAAATACTCTTCAAAGAATACAAAGAATAAAATGAACAAGTGAACTACAAGCTGCAAAATACTCTCATATATAAATATCCAAGCATCATGAATGTGTAAAGAACTTTTGCAAAATGTTTGTAGAATTCACCTGACTCAGAATTTGCCTTGTAGCAAGTTCTATAGCAGTTTCTTAAAAAGTTAAACATATACTTACCAAATGACTGAGAAATTCCACTTCCATTTATTTACCCAAGTAAGATGAAAATATATAGCTACAAATTGTTGAAAAGAATGTTCATACCAACCTTTTCCTTAATAGTCCCAAACTGAGAACAATCTAAAAGTCCAGAAAAAGAAGAATAGGAAAATAAATTGTGGCTATTTTAGTCAGCTTTTCACTGCTATGATGAAAAGACATGACGAGAATAAGCAGAGGAAAATGGGGTTCACAGTTTCAGAGATCTCAGTTTAGAGATGGTTGACTCCATTCTTTGGGGCCCAAGTGAAGTAGAACATCATTGCAGAAGAGTACAGTGGAGGAAAGTGGCTCAGGACATAGCACCAGAAAACAGAGGGGGTGGGGAGCTCCCTTAGCCATAGACAAAATATTAACACCAATGGCATACCCTCTGTGACCACCTCCCCTAGCCACACACATCATAGAACTTTGGGAATGGACTTACTTCAAGAAACTGTCTATAAACTTTGGAGCAGCCAGAGGGGGATTGCTGACAGCAACCCTACAACATTCAGCACCCTCCCTCCAGCCTTTTCCCTCCCTGGAAGCCTTTTTTTTTTTTTCCCCCGAGGAGCAGGGGTTGGGGGAGCTACCAGGGATTGAAACTCAGGGGTACTCGACCACTGAGCCACATCCCCATCCCTATTTTGTATTCTTTACTTAGATACAGGGTCTCACTGAGTTTCTTAATACCTCACTTTTGCTGAAGCTGGCCTTGAACTCGAGATCCTTCTGCCTCAGCCTCCCGAGCTGCTGGGATTACAGGTGCACACCATTGTGCCCGGCTCCTGGAAGCCTTTTAAGTTTATTCCCACCACTCAGAGTTCAAGGGAAGGTTAGTACCTGGGCTTTCTGATTTCCAGGTTTACATGGAGCTTGAAATGCTGCCTTTGGGCTTGCTCTCACCCATGGTGTGACTGCTGGTCAGCAAATATGTCCATATATTCCTCTATCTGTTCCTTCACCAGCCTTTCTGATTCAACATACCATATCTGCAGTTACCACCCAGTTAATTCCTCTCATGTGGCACTATCACCACATGTTTTTTCTGTCTGCAAACAACACAAAGCATTGATTAATGCATTGATTAGGTTAAGGTTCTCATAACACAGTCATTCCCCCCCCCCAAAATTTCTTGCATTGTCTCACATGAGCTTTTGGGGGACACCTATTATTAAAACCATAACAGTGGCCTATTTATAGCATGAAAATACTGCTCAGTAATAAAATGAATTAGTGATACATTATAGATGTATCTATAGAATGAATCATAAAAACATTACATTGATCCAAACAAACCTGATATACAAAGATTCCATGCACTTGAGGCCAAGAACAGACAAAAATAACCACCAGTGCTAAAAATCAGTTTAATGATAGCCCATGACAAGGCAAAGATTAAGGAGAGGGGTTACAGGGAACTCTAGAGGTTGATGGAAATATCCTCCATCTCGTGTTGAATGGTAGCTACTTGTTTTTATACACTTATCAAAAGTTTGATATCGAGTGTAATCAATTTAGCTGCATGTGGGGGCATGTGCCTATAATCCCAGCTATACAGGGAGTGAAGGAGGGGGATCTCAAGTTCAAGGTCAGTCTGGGCAAATCAGTGAGATTATGTTTCAAAATAGAATAAAAAGGGTTAAGGATGTAGTTCAATGGTAGAGTCATTGTCTAAGAATGTGCAAGGCCCTGGATTCAACCCAAGTACCCACCTGCCCCATACATACAAATTAAATCCCAACAAGAAAACTTTCCCCTTGTCATCTATGTAACCTTTCTCTAACAGCCCACCTCCCCCATTCTCTAACAGAATTACATAATAAATAAATGATAACAACAAAAACATTCTCTTGGCCAACCATGGTGTAATCAGTGCTGGGAATATAAAGTTGCCATTCTTCTGCATTGTTAGGGCACCTAATAGATTCTGAGGTCTTAAAAGTTGTACGGTCTTCATGCACAGGAACAGAAAGTGTTAGCAGTCCTGAAATAATAGAGACCTCCAAAGACAACCTCTGAGCTGGCTCTGGGATGGCACTAGGTGAGGTTTTTCCTCACTCCCTCAAGTGGCACATGGAAAACCACAAGCAGAACATTTATAGGAGTTTTACCTGGCAGATTCTGTTCCTCAGTGTGGACGCTAGTTAGAACCTAGGTTTGAGGTGGCCAGTTCAGATTCTGGAAGGTTACATATGTCAACCTTTACTTGGGACCTGCAGGAAGAAGGGCCAAGTGTTGCTTTGCAAAGGTTAGGAGGAAATGAGTGTTCTTCTCAACCCTTCCTCATTTCCCCACTTGAAATACTATCACCAAACCTCAAGGTGGCGCTATCACCACATGGTTTTTCTGTCTGCAAACAACACAAAGCATTGCAGTTTTGGTATTTCTTCTCTGCTCTACTCTTTATATTAGATGTATTATTGCACAGACCCTAAGGTGCACTGATCTTCAATTTACACCAAACGTTTTCTCCTATGCTCAGTTACTTCTTTCCTATTCTCATATGGAAACTTTTTGAAATAACTGCTGCTGATGCTCTTTGGGAGAAACTGATATTATTTATGCCAGTTGAGTTTGTTTTTTCTTCTTAAGTGGAGACATGAGACTCTAAACTGTTCTCAGAGCTGGTTAATATGTTTCAATCCACAGTTTGAAAAACATACTCTAAGGCTGTGGTATCCAATATCAGACCCAGTGTCAAACCTGTCTACTTATTTAAATGAATTCACATTAATTAAAACTTCAGCAGTAGAGCCACAATGTGTGGATTCCTGTACTCAGTAGTGCCCCTCTAGTACTTGATGGCTAGTGGCTCCCACACTGGAGAGCACAAGCCTGGCGCGTTCCTCCCATCACAGTAACTCCCCTAGCAGGGTGATTTTCAAAGGCAACTATAGTTCTTACAACTTTTGGAGGATAAAATAGGGTCTGTTGATTATAAGGTTACTTCTGGCAGAAAATGAAGTCCCCAGCCAGAAACTCTTTCCTTAATAGTTGTACTTACTTAACACTAAACTTTTAGGATCCTCTCAGCCTTGGAGGCCTCCCTTTTATTTTCTATGTTGATATAAATTTATGAATGTAACTGGATGGACTTTCTGAGCAGCAGAAGCCAGAAACCTGATGAGAGAAACTCTCCTTTGTGTTTCCATAAGTTACAACGCAGGGCCAGTGATCTCTGTTAATAATAAAACAACATCAGAATAAATGCAGTAATTCTTCAATAATTCTTCAGGACAAAACCCTGATTCCTACATTGGTTGTGGTTTCTAAAGTAGTGTGGCCTGCGGAATCTATTTTTATACAAGCTCCAGATAATCCTTAAATGCCCTCCAGAGTTGCCACCACTGATAGGATTATTTATATGTCAGAGAGTGTATAAACGTAATTTAAAAACAAAAAAGAGTTTTGTGCAGCTGTTCCTGTTGGAGAAGGCTCCTCCTCAGTTCCTCACATCCCCTTAAAGGGGGGAAACTTCTTTTTTCCCTTAGAGGGTAATAAAAGGGAGAAACACTTCTTGTCTTTATCTTTTTACTTTCTTTCTATCTCTCCCTGTGAGAGGAGGAATGCGTTTTCAAACTGGTGAACAAGTCGGGAGTGGGGTGGGGTGGGGGAGATCAGCATTTATGTCTCAGCCCCATACAGATTCTCTGTCACCTTGTGAGAGGCTGATCTTCAAGAACACAGCTGTTTTCTGATGACCAGTCCATTTGCTCAGGACATGTCAGGCTCCTATTCAGGCTTAAGAGCAGTAGGGACAAGAGTTTGCTTCTCACCTAATTAGTTCCAAACTCAGGAGCTTGACCTTCGCAAGCCCTGGCATGTGGTGTAGTACCCAGGAGCCAAACCTTGGTCCCCTCTTGGAGGACAGTGTGCTCAGCTGTGTATATTGTCTATTTTATAGCTCCTTGGCCCCCCCCCCCCCGCCCACACTGTACCATGGCATCCCACAACAAACCATGTTCCTCCCTTGGCTCTCCCTTCCAATGGAGCAATGCTCCTGAGGATGAAGTGTGCTGCTCAGAGGGGAGGGAGAGGCCATGCCTCGGATAAGGCACTGCTGGGCCATAGAAGCAGGGAAGGGATCCTCCTCACAGACCCTTGGGTGGACTCTCAGTTCACAGAGCAAGGAGAATGTCGCTTGTCTCATATCAACTCTCAAGTGACAGGTGGGTTTGCCATGTTGCTTTTTAGAGTTTTTCCTATTTATCTGTAGAAGATGCAGAAGGAATGGAAAATATGGGTGGAGCTATTGGCTCACGGCTGCAAATGCCAAATGTTGTCTTGGCATCCTTTGGGACTAAATGGCATCTGAAGGCACTGTGGCTAATGCTCTTTGTTCAGATGTATGCTGATTGTTATAAGAGGTGTATTGATTGTTGTGAGCAGGATGAGGTAGCCCCAGAGAAGTGAGAGGAAAGGAGAGAGCTTTGGGAACGGTAAGAATTAGAGCAAGTGCAGGTAGGACTGAGAGTCCGTTAGTCACCCAGGATACTTATGGAGAACAGCAGCTGGGTATCAGATGACAGATAACCAGCATTCTTAAGACAACAGCCAACTCTTCAGCCTCAGTTTCTGAGTTCTGAAGATCAATTTTCTGGATGCATCTGCCAGTTACAAAGTGCTGTTAATGAGTTGCAATGCAGCAAGGGGTAAAATAAGGAGGGCCATCCTACGGCCAGGGTGAGATGGACAAGGGATCAGAGAGGGAGGCCTCCACAAGAAGGGGGAAGGGCAGGAGAGGGGCACCTGCAGATTGTGTATTAACTACACACCCCTTGCTCTGATTGCAAGTAGGAAAAAAATTGGTATGGGTGAAAAAAAGCCTCCTTCCTTCTGTAGGGTAAATGTAACTTCTGCTGAACTGTGAGCACAAAGTTTGTGTGAAAGACTCTCAGATGTCCCCCGCCCTCCGTGGGACCTGATATTGCCACTCTGTACTACTTACTGCTTTCAGAAATGGGTGTCACTTTTAAAGGGCCAAACTTTCCAATTCCCAGGAGCACGTCTGTAGTGAAGGACTGAGACCAGGCCAGCAACATATAGCTCTGATCTGAAACCCACATTGAAGCAATTTACAAACATAATGGAGTTTAGTCAGAAGAAGGCAAGAAGGATGGAGAGGGATTTCAAGGTCATGTTCTCTGAAGATATTTTATGCAAGGATCTTGATGCCTTTCACCTGAAGACAAGCCTCCAGAGGGACCGAAGTATTGTCGTTAAGTATTTGAAAAATTGTCAAATGGAAAGAGAATCTAAATTTGTGCTCTGTGGTCTTGGCAGATGACCTCATGCCTGTGGTGGAAATTACATGGAAGAAAACTTCAGCACAGTATTAGTAAAAATGCTCTAGAAGCAAGCACTGGACCCTAAATATGAGACCCTCCTTGAAGAGGGTCGCAAAGGAAACTTACAGCAAGATCTGGTGCTAAGCGGATAGATGTCTAGTGTTTGGCAGAGAAATCTCGAGTGTTTTGGAAAGCCAGAGCCTTCTTTCTTCCTCTCCAGTCTCTGGAGTGATGGTCCTCAAAGCCGAGACCTTAAACAACCTTTAAGTTAAAAGCCTGAATCCAGGACAGCATTTTAATAAAAGGTTAACATTGAGTAATTGTTAAAACCACATTTATTAAAGTTCTTCCTGAGAATGAAAATGTAGTTTCAAATGTTAATTAATTCAACTCCTTATGAATCCTGACAGAAAAAATAGCCAGCACTCCACGTCACCCCCTCCTTGGAAGGTATTCCTGTAGGAGATGCTGAAAAGGGTCCGTTTTATGGTTGGCAGGCGGGTCGGGCGCTGTTCACACGGTGTACATTTTTAACAATAGCAGAGCCTGGAGGCTCTCTGGACAGCACAGCAAGCCTGCAGCCAGGAGGTAAACGCGCCTCTCGCCTCCAGTGCCCTTAGGCCTATCGAGGTTGTCAGGTGACAGCCAAAGACCTGGAAGGCAGCCCTCTGCTCTTTTCCTTCAGCAAAGAAAATCTTAGTCTACAGTGGCAGAAAGTCCTACAGAGTTCACCTGATTTCTCATTCTGAGATCCAGTACCATAGCCTCTTCTTATCTGTGGTTTTGGCTCTCTTTTCAGTTGCCCATGGTCAATGGAGGTCTGGATATAGTCAATGGAAAATTTCAGAAATAAACAATTCATAGATTTAATTTTTTAATATTTTTACTTGTAAATCATAAATTTGAAGTTACACACTCTTCTGAGCAGTGTGATGAAGTCTCATGCTGTCTCTCCCCATCCTGCCCTGGACATGGCATCTCTTTGCCTGGCATATCTGGGCTGCGTGCCTCCCTTCTTATTCATCACTTGGCCGCCGTCTTGGACATCCAATGGCCTCAGGCCTGAGGTGCTTACAGTCAGGTCACCCTTTTTTAGAAGCCTAATACTGCATTGATGAGTGTCACTCAGCTCACATCGTCTCACTCATGGGTATTATGTCTTCCCATGTCATCATAAGAAGAATGAATACACTACAGTATTTAGAGCACACCCACATGACTTTTATTATAGTATATAATACATTGCTATAACTGTTTTTCTTTATTGTTATTAGTTGTTGTTAATATCATATCGTGCCTAATTTATAAATTAATTTTATCATAGGTATGTATGTATAGGAGAAAACATTGCACAGTAATCCTACTTTATCCGTGAGAGCTATGTCCTCAGATACCTAGCAGACGTCAAAGCCAGGGATAGCTCTGACCCTCTATATACTTTTCCCACATATAAACATCTATGACAAAAGTAATTTATAAATTATGTACTGTAAGATTAACAACAACAGTCATAAAATAGAACAATTAAATCAACATACTACAATAAAAACCATTTAAAACTCATGAATTGTTTGCTTCTGGAATTTTCCATTTAATATTTTGGGATCATGGTTCACTGTGTGTCGTTAAAATTGCATATAAGGGGAGCCTACTTTGTTAATAAAAAAGAAAGAAAAAATGAGGGTATCAATCATCCTGTTCTGAAGAAAGTCATTATAGAACACTGAGAAAAAGAAATGCTGAATGCAGATATTGGAGTTAAAAAATAACCAAAAGCTTTTGCTGGGAACTGTACAACATGAGCATAACATGAGTGGAACATGTAGTTAGTTTAGACACAGTTTGATAGGTATGTGCAATATCAAAATAACATATATATAAGGCACACATACCTTTTACATGTCCTATTTATTCAGAGGCCTTATAAACTGGGTAGTTTTGAGCCCAATTTTCAAAAAAATGCTCATCCTGAGTTTTTTTTCCACTTTTCAATCTCATGCATTCATCAATATCCTTTCTATAACCTGAAACTTATTCCATACCTACATAAAAATAAAAATAATATCTAACTGGAAGAGATTTTATAAGGATTATATGAAACAAAGTTGTAAAATACCTATTTAGATTGAGTAACTTCCAATATATTGTAGCTATGCAGCAATTGTATATTCTTCGATATTATCAGATGGCAAAGAAATATATAGTAGGCCACCTGGGTATAAAGGAATATTTTCTGTTCAAAAATGTCTCTGTGGAGCTGAAGTTGTGGCTCAGTGATAGAGTGCTTGCCTAGCATGCATGAGGCACTGGGTTCAATTCTCAGCACCACATGTAAATAAATAAATAAAGGTTCACCCACAACTAAAATTATATNNNNGCTAGACATGAACACATTATATATATATATATATATATATATATATATATATATATATATATATATATAAAGTCTTTGTAGCTTAGCTTCTGAAAAAGTCTCCTAAAGCTTTTCACTTGTATTATATAAGCCAAAATTCTGCTGTAGTTTCATGATTTATGATAACAATTTGCTCTGTTATTATATAATGTCTTCTTGTACTAATGACCTCATAATTCAATAATAGTTTATCAGTTACTTTTTAAAATATCTGAGCTAAAACTATGAGCTTAAAATTTAGGAAAGTTCAAATTTGATGAATGAAGGTGGGCACAGTGTTTAGTCACCTCTAATATAGACCTGAGACATTTTGTTCTAAAGCCTATTTGGTTTCATATTAAAAGTAATTTCTTTTCATTTCCACTAACATTATGGATTTTAAAAATTTACACAGTAGTTGAAAATTGCCTTTCCTGATTTTAAAACATCAATAAAATTCATGAATATCAAATAGAGTCATAGCTCAAAGAATATCTAACAAATACAGGTCAAGGCTTTCTGCTATTGGATCAGAGAGGTAGGCTCCAACCACCGACATAAATCAATATTAAACCATGATTCTAATAAGGCTTGTTCTAAAGGAAGCCATGAGATACAGAAAGATCTATTCAATACCCTCAGGGTCTGTGTTTTTCTCCAGTTCAGAGGACTATTCTCATCCAAGTTTCTCATGTTTCCACTCTTGCAGCTACTAAGTCTGCTCTTAGTGAAGCATCCATAGTAAAATCCTTTCTACTGAGCATTCCAGGGGTTAATGACTCTGAATTTTAAAAGATTTAGCTTCAAATCCTGGAATTTCCACTTGCTAAGTTTTTCACATACATCTTCAGATTATTGAAAAAACTCAAAATATGAAAGATTGTAATAAAGGAAACGGATACAGTACAACAAATGTGACTCACTTTTAATACTGGGCATAACACCTTATCACACCTTTATTTAAATTGTGCAAGCCATCCATCCCATCCTTTGTCAGCCCCACCCATCTTTCTGATGAGCAGGTAAATGATAAGTTCATTGTCTACAAGGGGTTGAGTCACCGAATGTCATCTGCAGAAGATGAGTTCTGAAATCAGATTGCATTTAAGGAGGAGGCTCAATTGGAGCAATACTCTCTGCTTTCATTTTTATGATATTTAATATATTTGCTATTATTACAGGGAATGCCATTCTAATCAGGAGTAACATCTATCTCAATAAAGCTCATTGGCATCTTCTGGAACCATGGGCAGTTAACTAGTGCAATCTCCTGGCCACCTATGGGCAGTTCTGTGTCCTCAAGACTCGCATCTCAGTGTCTAGCCATAGCTATTTCCAGAGACTAGGGGAAGGCTCCACCTGTTGACTTCAGGTTCCTTTAAAATATGTGGGGGAATATTTTTCTGGTAAGCATAAATATTTTCCGCTTAATTTCTCCTTATCCATATCTATAATGTTTTCTGTAATATAGTATCAGAACATGGGCATGTAATATACAAAAGCTTATTTTCAGAACGTACTAGTATTCTTTGTATATTAGTGCTTCTGTGGCCCAATAATTATCACAATCCCTTCCTCCTCCTCATCCTTCTCTTCCTCACTGTATATAGTTCTTCCACTACTCTTACAACTTATAGTATTCTTCACTGGGCAGCTCTGTCTTTTCCTTTTTCAGTGTGATTGTGGCCACTTGGAGCATAGTGCAGCTGGCTTCCAGGTCCAGTGCTGACCCTCTCTACTCATGAGTGGCTCTCTGAAAACCACACTGACTTTTTTTCTTTTAATCCTCTGATAGTTGGCCGAAGGAAGGTGTCCACTCACCTGTCAGGATAGGTGAATCAAGGGATTTAGAGAAGGATATAAAAATGATCACTGCTTACTCATGCAATTGATACTTATATAGCTTCTGCTGCCAAATGTTCCCATTTAAGGAGGGAATATTTTTCTATACTGCTCTGTTTTTTTGTGGGGGGCGGTGGGGGAAGAATTCCTCTGCAAAACCCATGACTAGATGAATATTCCAAGTCTCAAAAAAATTTATGTCTTCATGTAAAAACTTCAGTTTCACTCAAGGCCCAAGAAGAAGCCAAAACTGTTAGTTAAAGAGATTATACAAGGCAAACACCTTTGGCAAACTTGTAGTTTCACATCCTACTGGTGACTGCTGGGTGATAGTCCAGGACTTACTAGCAGGCATATGGGGGAGTTGCCCCTGCCACCAAGGTCATCTAAGCATGTGGTTAAGTCCTCAGTGTGCTTGATTAAGAAATGGCTCCTCAGGGTTCCCATAAACACTGTTGTTATTCAGAACTTCAAATAATTAGCTTTTTCTCTGGTGACTTTATGGCTAGGCTTAGCAGAATATTAAATATGAGAAGTGATAGGAGCCAAATTCTTATTTCAGACTTGGACTAAGAGGTAAAACACTTTAATTTTGATTGGATGAATGTTCCTAGTTTCTCTCATTGAGTTATTAATAGAAATTTCTTTATTTGTCCTGGGACTTTTTTCTTTTAAGCAGGATTAATCATTCACTCCCCAGTGGTGGCCATAAAGTAAAGCAGAATATTGTTCAGTTTCAGCTGTGTTTTTGAACTTAGACATTATATCATATGTTGATTATATCATCAATATAATGATAAGCAATGCTTTCCAAATTGCACTGGATGTAAATTTCTTCTCACTAAGTTTTACAAGGAAAAAAAATGGAAAATTTAAATAATAATGCAGAAAATACATATATCTGTGGTATTCCCACTTAATGAAAATGGATAATGACTTATTTTTCAAAATGGAAATTTAAAGAGATAATTAGCTAAAGTTAATCATCTAATAACATTTTATCTGAGCTCATTGCAGGGCTGAATTGTTAACTCCTATTTGGTGTAGCTGATGCTACAGGAAGCACCACCTTGTAGAGTTCTTTATGATCCACTTTGAACCCCAAGACCCATCAGTTTCTTCCAGGTCATGTGAGAATATTAAACACAAAATTTGTAGACACCTAGCATGTCTGCCACTAAGACTGAAGTCGCCAGGTACCTCCATGTATGCCATGTTTCAAATACTGCTTGCATTGTTTTAAGTAGTTCCCAGTAGCATATTTAATTAAAACCTGAACCCAGATAGATTTTCAAGCACTCCCTTTCCCTACAGCTTGGGTAAAGGAAGAAATCTCAGTCATCGCATTCTAACCCATGATGCATTCAAGAAGTGGTGGTGCAATTCTCACATATAACACCTTTTCACAAACATTCCTTCAGAGATACAATGTTGCTTTTACATTTTCCAGAGACATATCATTGAATTTCTCTAACTTAATCATATTGAGTTTTAATTTTCATTGTAAGATTTACTGGATGATAGTGCATTATGCACCACCATCCAGCTAACACCATAAAACTCCTTTCTCACCTCTAGACAATTTAACCCACACCAGTGAGAGCCCTCAACCCCCATGAACACTCTGCCAAGAGATCTTGAAACCCTTTACTTCATCCCACCCAGCTTTAAAGGGACCATGGCCTTGTTCTGTGTATTTTCTTATTTCTTTAATACACTGAGAGTGGGAAGATGAAGTGGCCATACCACAGCCCAGCAGTACCTGGCGAGGCCACCAAACTTCGGTCTTGGCGCATCAACTCCTTGGAAGGCACTTTCTCCATATACCCAGTTTTCATGACTTCTTTAAGCTTCTAAAATATTTCCTTCAATTGACTCTCTTTCTCTTTAAAATGTGCTATTTTCATTCTTCTGAATAACTCAAGTCTTTTGTACATACATAGTTCTATTTTAGTAACTAAACGATAAGACCATGACCACTTCCTTCATGTAATTTTTTTCCTCTCAAAGCAAGGTTACATTTGGAGTTCACAAAACACCTGAGGAGCTCACTTTTATTATGGTACCATTAGCTAATTCCATGTACCTCATATTAGCAGCATATTAACAACCTCAGTGGGGTATTTTGTTTTGTAATCAAAGTGAGGATGAGAGGAAACTTCTTTTGATGCTCAAGTTTGCATGAATTTCTTGTTTAATCCAGGCCTAATAATGAGGGGAAGATTTAGGGTACTTTGCACATGCATAGTGGCAAAGATAGATACTAAGGCCTTATAGATTCAATTATGATTTTTCCTTCAGGTTTCTTGAATTCATCAAGGCTAGGACAATCTGGAATGAAACACCCCCTTATAATGGAAAACACTGATATGTAAAAACTATTGCCATTAGATTTTCTTTTAGGGCCGTTATATTTGTTCACAAAATTAATTTCTTGATAGGATATCCCTTCATTTCTGCAGTCTACTGCTTGAGAATTTCCACTTGAGATTATTTTAGTGTTAGTGGGTTAAAGAGGCCCTTGACATTTTTCAATCTATACTTGGGTCTATTTCCACATTCTTAATCTATGCAATAATCAGTTTCAACTTAATTCTGTGCTTGGGATTTCTCTGTAACCAAGTTCATATTTACTAGCTACCTTGTTTCTCATCCAATGCACTACCCTCCTCCCCATCTGCTCTGGATCCATGACCTCTGAATTCCATTGAGAAGCCTTTCCAGTTAGTGACCTCAGAGTTCCCATGACACCAGACCAGGGTCAGCTCAGCACCCAGAGCCTGGTACTACAGGATCTTTATTCTTTTCCCATCTTCTTTCCTCCTGAACAAAGTGCTAACCACTTCATTTGAATCTGGGCCATTTCAACAATTTTGCTATGTCAACTGTACCAATTATGAAATTTTGAACTATTGAAAAACCTCATAAACTCCACCAAGTATACCAACACAAGGCTTAAATAAAGGTAAAGAATACCATCACCAGGAGAAAATCATCATAATCAATTAATGGGAAGTCTAAGACTCATAGGTATAATTTCCAGATTTCTTTCTTAAGTCACAAAGAATATGCTTTGTCACTGGACAGTGAACTGCCACAGTACACACAAAATTCTTTAATCTCAGGAAAGCCAAGATTCATCCAAGGAGTTTTTTGGGGGTTTGTTTGTTTGTTTAAATATATTTTTCTAGACACATAGCCCACATAGGCTACTTGACCAGGTTCTCCAATACCAAATTGGGATTCTGCAAGAGAAAGTTGGCATAAATCATTTCAGTATATTTTTCAAAGACAAGGCTGACCAACTCCTACAGGCTGCCTCCTTTGCATGTTTCAGAGCTGTAGCATGGAAACATGTCAATCATTTGACAGGGCATTTCATTCTAGTGTGGGCAAGGGTGCCACTAGGTTCTAGGTGTCCCTGGAGATAAGTACAGATTGAAAATAGACTAGCTACAATTAACAGTGTAATTGCACACTAGCTTTGTGACCTATGCTGAATTTCCCAGGTTTGTTGTGACTGAATTTTCTCATATATAAAATAATGCAAATAATACCTTAAAAATAATTATATGATCATGATATGTTTAAATGCAGTGAAGCAAGCAAACTGTCAAATAGTAAGCAAATTTAAAGACTAATAGCAGTGTTTCAATATGTATTGTGCATTTGCTATGATCAATGTACAATCTTAGGACTGTGATGTCACACTGATACCTAAACCTGGCACAAGGACTCATTCTAGCTCCTAATGGAATATCCAGAATAGTGACATTTACCTACTTGTTCTCTCAAATTCCTTCCTTTTCCTTTTCTTGTTTTCCTTATTTTGATTTTATTCATTGTTGAATTTAATTTCTTAGGTACACAAAACTCTGTTTGCAATAAGGGCTGGAGTTCTGTGGAGAGGAAAGATATGTGGGTACATGGGTGTTTCTATTAAAAACAGCCAATTTAGATGAAAATAATACAGGCATTTTCTTATTAGGAAATAAGGGGCACTATCCAAGACCTGTTTTCAAAAGGTAATCAAGAGCTGGGGTTGCAGCTCAGTGGTGGAGTACTTGCCTAGAACATGTGAGGCACTGGGTTTGATCCTCAGCACCACATAAAAACAAATAAATTAGTAAAGATTTGTTCCCAGGGTGTAGGCTCCCTATTTACCTCTCTTATTGTTTCTTTTGCTGAGAAAAAACTTTTTAGTTTGAGTAAGTCCCATTTGTTCATTCTAGTTATTAACTTTAGCTATGGGTGTCCTATTGAGGAATTTGGAGCCCGACCCCACAGTATGTAGATCGTAGCCAACTTTTTCTTCTATCAGACGGCGAGTCTCTGATTTGATATCAAGCTCCTTGATCCATTTTGAATTCACTTTTGTGCATGGCGAGAGAAAGGGGTTCAGTTTCATTTTGTTGCATATGGATTTCCAGTTTTCCCAGCACCATTTGTTGAAGATGCTATCCTTCCTCCATTGCATGCTTTTAGCCCCTTTATCAAATATAAGATAGTTGTAGTTTTGTGGATTGGTTTCTGTGTCCTCTATTCTGTACCATTGGTCCACCCGCCTGTTTTGGTACCAGTACCATGCTGTTTTTGTTACTATTGCTCTGTAGTATAGTTTGAAGTCTGGTATCGCTATATCGCCTGATTCACACTTCCTGCTTAGCATTGTTTTTGCTATTCTGGGTCTTTTATTTTTCCATAATGGGCCAAGGACCTGAACAGACACTTCTCAGAGGAGGACATACAGTCAATCAACAAGTACATGAAAAAATGCTCAACATCTCTAGCTGTCAGAGAAATGCAAATCAAAACCACCCTAAGATACCATCTCACTCCAGTAAGATTGGCAGCCATTAGGAAGTCAAACAACAACAAGTGCTGGCGAGGATGTGGGGAAAAGGGTACACTTGTACATTGCTGATGGGACTGCAGATTGGTGCAGCCAATTTGGAAAGCAGTATGGAGATTTCTTGGAAATCTGGGAATGGAGCCACCATTTGACCCAGCTATTCCCCTTCTTGGTCTATTCCCTAAAGACCTAAAAAGAGCATGCTACAGGGACACTGCTACATCGATGTTCATAGCAGCACAGTTCACAATAGCAAGACTGTGGAACCAACC